>NC_056746.1:944681207-944828707 GCF_019279795.1 Protopterus annectens
GGCAACTAAAGATATTTTGGAGGCAGCTACTTGGAGTTCAGTGCATACTTTCTCTAAGCATTATCACCTTCCACTTTACTCTAAATCTAGGGCTGGGTTTGCCACTGCTATTTTACAGGGCATTTTGGCAGCTCCTACTTCTTTATAGTTTTGCCATCCTCCCTTACCTCTGCTTTGGGATTCTACCCAAGTGTAAGGACTGCAGCAATGTGAGATGAAGAACATAGTACAGTTTTGTACCTACCATAAATGTAGATGTTCGAAGATCCACATTGCTGCAGTCCAATCCCTCCCTCCTTCCCCTCTGTTGTTAGAGGCGGTTGTGGGGTTTGGGTTGTAAATATTGTACATATTGTATATATATATTGTTCATATGATTAGTGCAAGGGTGGTTGGTTGTTTTTTGCTGTCTTTTGGTTTTGACCTTTCTATTTAGGGTCTTCTGACATCTGGGGCAAGAAAAGACTGAGGATATGACGTCGGTCATGCGCATTTGTACCCTGACGTCCTGATGTCAGTCTTAAGCGCCATGACCGACGTCAGCCTAATACTTTGATATTCGGGCCAACCGAGGACAGCGGACTACCCAAGTGTAAGGACTGCAGCAATGTGGATCTTCGAACATCTACATTTATGGTAGGTACAAAACTGTACTTTTTGTGGTATCCCACTAGCTGTTCTAATGGGCTAGGCCCGTTTCAGTTAGAGGACCTAGTCCTTCCTCTTCTTGTCCCTGTGTTGTTTTGCTTCTAAAAACGTTTGAGTTAGAGATTTTAGTGTCTGTTTCCCTTCTGTATAAATTGGTCTAAAATCCGTTTTAGTTAGAGGTTTTTACCCCTAGTCTTTTCAGTGTGTCCCTTCTGAGGATTGTGTGTGCTGTGTTGTGGAAAGTTTGTTCCCGCGCTTAGTGGTGTTTTGCGTGTCTGTTGTCGTGTCCTGTCAGTCAGTGATTTGTTCATTGTTTTGGTATTTGAGATTGAATTTTAAATATGTCCAAAGATTTCTAGGAGCACAAACCTTCGAGTTTTAAAAAGTGCTCTAAGTGTGGTTACAAGATGTCCATCACCGATGGACATTCAGTGTGCATTTATTGTCTGGGAGCAATCCATCTGCAGGAGTCCTGCAGCTTCTGCCATGCTTTTAGTCCCAGGGTGCTCCAAGAAAGAAAAAGTAAGTTAATTCTAAAGGGACTCTTGAAACCCTTGTTCAAAGATGCCATGGATTCAGCTTCCAGTTCTAAACCAAAATCAAAAAAGAGATCTCCAGCTCCTTCAGTTTCCTCAGAGCCACCGGAGAAAGTCATAAAACTAGCTTCGACCTCCTCGGCTCCACTGTCTTCGGGGCCGCAGGAAGTGTCGGTGTTGATGGAACCAGCGTCGGCTCCAATTATATTGGAACCTCTTCGGAGCCGATTGCCCAGTACTAGACCAGTGTCACCTGAGAGGAGATTCCGATCTCCCTCCCTGTCCTCCAAATCCTCCAGGACTCTTTCAGATGTGGATGTCGATAGGGTCGTGCAGAGGCTCCTTCAGTCACTGGTTTTGGCAAAATTGTTCTCTGCTCTGTCCCAGTCGGCTCCGGAGTCCATCCCGATGCCTTCTTCTGTCATTCTTCCTCAGTCTTCGGAGCCAGAATGTTCCACTCGATGTGATGTTCCTAGGTCAGTTCCGATGGCCCCTCAGGGCCTATTGGTGCCGTTGGTTCCAACCCCGTCGGCGCCGTCCACTGGGTTCGGGACTCTGGATTCTTCAGTCGGGCCCGAGGGGGACACCTCGGGACACATTTCTGTTCCTAGTCTCCCGCTCGCTCGAGGAACCCCAACTCCTGTCATGGTCTCAGAGGCTGGCTGGTCCTCGGCCTCGGGGGGGGGGGGGCAGCCTTTGAGGCCATGCGGACTGTGCTGGCCAGATCGTCAGCTACATCATGTGGGCCGGTCATTCTGTCCCCTGCCACTCCGGTGAGAGCCTCTGATCATCACCTATCTGTAGACAGAGGAGCCGCAAGGCCTAGGGATACCCCCACGAGTGGTCACAAAGTTTCTGAGGTCCCTTCAGAGTTCTTGCCTGAAGAGCCCCCTAGAAAGAAAACGTGCAAGAGGAAGCACATAGACTCCCTGGGTGAGTCTCTCACCTCAGATACTGACCTCGAGGAATCCGAGGGGTCCCCAGAGTCATCCTCTGATGATGTTTCTTTCTCCGACATCCTGGAGATATTGAAACAAAGAGGTGACTGGCCATCCAAAGTCCCCTCCGAGGAGGAGTCTGTCTTCCTGAAGGCCTTTGGTGCTCAGTCTTCCGCCTCCTGGGTGTCCCCACCCTTCGAGCTCCTGGATTTTAATTTGTCGGAGGGTGTGGGAGAACCCTGGTTCTGTGGAACCCGTACCCAGGAGACCCAATAAATTTCTGTCTGCTCCCCCCGGGTAAGGAGTTTTTGTCCAAAGGAGTCCCTGTGGATGCCATGGTTGGTGGCGGCCACTCAGAAGGAAGTAGCAGAGACATGTTCATCGTGTTTCACTGTTGCAGTCATAACTGTAGGGTGCTCCTGCCGGCAGGCAGCCCGAGGTCAGCCAGAATCCCAAAGTCTGGGTCCGGCGTCGGCTGTACAATCCAGTACCCTGACGTCAGTACGCTCTGGTACATAGCCCTCAGCCGACGCCATCTTCTCCAGTCTTTCTTGCCGTGCGGTGGAAAGCAGCTCGCAAGTCGTTGGTTGGCGATTTTCGAACAGCGTGTTTGGTTGTTGTCGGTCCGAAGTTCTTACTTCTCTTCTCAAAGCTAAGTACCCCGTTGGGGAATCTTTTTCTTGTTCCTCCGATGTCAGAAAAAGTTAATAATTGTATTACGTGTGGGAAACAAATACCTTATAAAGATTTCCACTCTTACTGTCTACCTTGCTTAGGCCCTGACCACGACGTTTCTTGTTATCTGTTCTGTGCCAGGTTTAATTCTCGTACTATCAAACGGAGGTACGACTGGGCTCTGAATTACTTTGGCAGACGCTTCAATTATAGAATGTCGTCGGATACTACCAGAATTCAAAAGAAGCGCAAAGACAACGACAGGCCTCCGAGGTCCAAACAGGACTCGTTGCAGCTGGAGCCGGCGTCCGGTTCGGCTGTCGTCAGTGAGGCGCTTTTGCAGCCCCTGTCGTCCGCCACTTCTGAACCGATGGCCGATACGGACTCCCATGGGGAGCCATCAAGGCCTTCTATTTTATCTGCTGACAGACCTTAGGACGTCGCTCCCTTGGATGGGTCCGGAACCGCTGTGCAGGTACCGGCTTCTGAGGGGGGGTATTCAGGCCTACTCACATCACTATTTCAAAGGCAAAGACAAAGACTCCTGTTAAGTCCAAAGCTCCTGCTCAAGCTACTTCTGAATCTACTCCTAGGACACAGAAGCAATTGTTAAGGATGGCTGAAGATTTGCTTTCTATGATTAGGGGTTCTCATCCCCCCTCTGAGAAAAGGCCTCGACAGGATGATGTCCTTCAAGGATGCATCTGCAGTCCTAACAAATGGGTTGTCCTGCCTCAGGCAGCCCTTCGGTCGGCCGGATTCCAAAGTCTGGGTCTGGCCTCGGCTGATGTCGCACTTCACCCGACGTCATAGCTGCTGTTAACCGGGTATAAAGGCATCAGCCGACGCCATTTTCCTCAGTCTTTCTTGCCGCGTGGCGCCCGAAGCAGAAGCTGTTCGCAAGTGCCGGTCGGTCAGAACCAGAGATTGCTACTACCGAAGACTTCCAAAAAGCTAAGTACCCCGTTGGGGACTCTTTCTTGCCTCAGCCGATGTCAGAAAAAGTGAATAACTGTTTAACTTGTGGGAAACAAATACCTCATAAAGATTTCCACTCTTATTGCCTACCTTGTTTAGGCCCAGACCACGACGTAGCAGCTTGTCTAGCCTGTGCTTCCTTCAACCGACGGACACTTAGACGTCGGTCGGAGTTTGCAGAGGAGTTTTTCGGCTCCGCTTTTGCTTACAACATGCCGTCGGAGACTCCGACTTCACAATTAGCTAAAAAGCGTAAGGAAAAGGACCGACACTCGCGGTCCGCGGTTTTGGCCGAAACCGCGGTTAAGCCAACCGCAAGTGTCTCGGTTTCGGCTGAAACCGAGTCCTCGGTTCTTCCTTCGGCCGAAAGCATGCCTCCTACACAGGCCTCATCCAACATGGCTGAATCTGCTACTGAAATTCCACCTGCTCTTACAGGTTCTCAGGATTTATCAGATACTATCCCTTTAGATATATCTACTCCTGCACGTGGAGCTGCTAGGCCCCCTGCATCCATGTCAATTAAGGCTTTCACCAGGGCTAAAGCAGCTAAATCAACAAAGACCGTGCCTGCTAAAACCCCCTCTCACAGGCCTAGCTTTAGTACTCAAATGCTTAGTCTAGCAGAGGATCTCATTTCTTTGATCAGGGGATCCCAGCCTCACCCTGACAGGGCCTCTCACCCCCCCTCCAGAGAAGAGGCCTAGAGCAGAGCCCCCTGAGCCAGTTTCTACAGATTACTCCTCTGATGATTCAGAAAATACAAACCCTCCAGAAGGCCCTTATTCTCCATATGAGGACTCTGATGCAGAAGACTCCATTCCTTCTGCCTCTCCTCCGGAGGAATTTTCTTTTGGGGAAACCTTGCATGCTATGAGAGAACAATTTCAATGGCAGGGCCAGGATTTTTCAGACTCTAGGAAAAGGCTTAGGACCTTTTACATTTGCCACAGCATAGGCCTTTAGCCATTCCTCCAGTACTTACAGTTGTGGATGATGCATTTAATGATGCTTGTACTGCTCCTGACTCTCTTCCTCCGCCCCTGCTAAGCCGACAGATACTACAGGGTTCCGGACACACATTATCACTTGTATAAGGCTCCTATTGCAGATCCTGAAACTATTTCACAGGGCCCCAAAGCTGTAGCAGCTGCCTCTGCCAAAACCCTCCCTCTGAAAGAGAATCTAGGGCCTTAGAGAGATGGGGTAAAAGTTTATACTTCTGCTACTCTTTCGGCTAGGGCCTTAAACTGTCAATTCCACATGATTCAGTATCAGGAATTTATGTTAGATCAGCTAACTAAAAAACTGTCCTCGCCTGAACCTTTAGACCGAAAGTCCCTTCAGGAAATGGTACATAACATTCAGCAGGTCAGTAATCATTCCTTAAAATGCGGCTATGATGCACTGGAGGCTTCCTTTAGATCAGCTATGACTGGTACAGTGATCAGAAGGCATGCATGGTTAAAAGAGCAATCCTTACCAGACCATGTAAAGTCAAAGCTCCTAGATGCTCCGATGGAAAAACACAGTTTGTTTGGCTCCCCTGCACAGCAAGTGTTGAAGAAGGTGGAAGAGAAAGCAAAATCTGTCCAGACAGTCAAGGATTTCTTACAGGTCCAGCCTCCAAGGTTTACTAGGAACTGGCCTTCCAAGAATTGGTCCTTTCCAGACACCAACAGAGCACAGAGGCGCAGGAATAGGCGCCCAAGAGGCAGAGGTCAATCCAGAGGTGCCTACAGGGGACGTCAGTGGCAGCCTAACAACCAGAGAAGTACTGCCACAGATCCAGCCACTACCACTTCCACAGGACAATCACAGTGACTTGGCTCTGAAACTGCCTACCAGGGAACAACTAGAAGCACCCTTAGGCGGAAAGCTAGCCTTATTTTCAGTAAACTGGCATTACATTACAGGAGACAAATGGATTTTACAGACAATAGACAAAGGTTACAGGTTTCACTTCCATACTCTACCAAGGAAGAGAGGAATGCCAAACCTACCTCCAAATCAAAAGACAAACGCTCTAGAGCAAATAGACCACTTACTAAGGATGAGAGCTATAGAAAAGGTACAGTCTATGGAACAAGGGCAAGGATTGTACTCCAGACTTTTCCTGGTGCCAAGAAAGGAAAACCAATGGAGACCTATTCTCGACCTGTCCGCTCTGAACACATATCTCATTTTTCCAAAATTCAAGATGCTGACCCTACAGCAGCTTCTTCCCATGCTGGGCAAGGAGTCTTGGCTGGTAACTCTAGATCTCAAGGAGGCATACCTGCCCGTCCCCATACGACCATATTGCAGAAGATACCTCAGATTTCTTGCAGGATCAGAGCATTATCAATTCTCAGCATTGCCTTTTGGCTTATCTACTGTGCCCAGAGTATTCACGAAATGCCTGGCATCAGTAATTGCTCATTGCAGGCTTCAGGGAATTCAAATTTACCCATACATGGACGATTGCCTGTTACAAGCGGACAACAAAAACAAATTAACAAAAGATTTGAGAAAGGTCATTCACCTATTGCAAGCCCTGGGATACACAGTCAACATAAAAAAGTCAAGGCTGATACCATCCCAAAGGATAACTTTCTTGGGTGCAGAACTGGACACATCAAGCCAAATGGCATTCCTCACAGCAGAAAAGCAGAAGCACCTGCCACTCTATTTCATGGCATTAACAACGCAGAACCAGCTTACAGCAAGGAAAGTCCTGCAAGCCCTGGGTTACATGGCATCCTGCATAATATTGATTCCACATGCCAGACTACATATGAGGAAGTTGCAATGGTACCTAAGGAATTTATGGTCTCAGCACAAGCACAGCCTAGAAACCCAAATTCCAATACTTCCATGCCTGAAGCAAGAATTCCAATGGTGAGCTCAGGCCTGTCAATTGAACAAAGGGCTGCCCTTCCACAGCCCTCACCCAAGCCAGACTATCACCACAGACGCCTCAGACCTCGGTTGGGGGGCACACATGGTGGACAAGTGCATACAAGGCTTATGGACTCAAGACCAGCTGAACCTACACATAAATCAAAAAGAGATGCTGGCAGTAAAGCTGGCAATTCAGACATTCAGACCGTTTCTTCAACAGGGTCATTTGCTGATAAGGACGGACAACACCACAGCTATGTGGTATATCAACAAACAGGGAGGCACACATTCATATCCTCTATGCCGGATGGCAATGGACCTCTGGAATGTGGCCCTGAACCTCAACATTCAGCTCCAGGCAATATTTGTGCCAGGAAAGGAAAATATACTAGCCGACATCTTAAGCAGAACTACCACGAATGCCCACGAATGGATGCTGCATCCAGACATCTTCATATCCATTACAAAGAAATGGGGACTACCAGAAATAGACCTATTCGCATCCCCACACAACCACCAATTGAAAAAATTCTGCACAAGGACATACCACCCACTAGCTTGGAAGGTGGACTCCCTATCTTTCAGTTGGGAAAACCTGACAGCATATGCATTCCCACCTCTTCCTTTGATGCACAAAGTGCTACTGAAGATCAAAGAAGATCACCCAAGGATCATCCTGATAGCTCCAGACTGGCCGAGGCAGCATTGGTACCCACTACTGAGGAGTATGTCTCGGGAACACGCATGGCCTCTACCCCTAGTTCCTTTACTGCTAACACAGAACAACTTCAAAATCCTGCATCCAAACTTGAAAACACTGCAGCTAGCTGCTTGGAACATTGCACAAGACAAAATAACCCAGATTTATCTCAAAGGGTTAAAGACGTTATCTTGGAGGCTCGCAGACCCTCAACAAGAAAAACTTATTCAGCAAAATGGAAAAGATGTCTCATTTGGAGTGCAGCAAAAGGAGAAAATGTATCACTGGCAAACATAGCTAACATCCTGGAATACTTAGCAGAGCTTTTCCACAATGGCCTGTCCTACTCCTCCATTAAGATTCATGCGTCAGCAATTTCAGCAGAATACAACATGGATCCTCCAGTCTTTTCTCATCCTCTACTCAGGCAGTTCCTGAGAGGAATTAAAAATGTAAAGCCACCAAGGAAACCACCATTGCCTACATGGAACTTGTGTTAGAAAAGTTGACACTTCCCCCTTTTGAACCATCAGCAACAGCAGAATTACAGTACTTATCTTGGAAAACTGCTTTCCTGCTTGCAATCACTTCAGCAAGAAGGGTTTCTGAATTACAGGCATTAATGGCAGTACAGCCCTTCCTTATCTTCCATCAGGATAGAGTGTCCATGAGAACTAATCCTACTTTTATGCCAAAGATGGTCTCCAGGGTATCATTAAACCAAGCAATCCACCTACCTACATTCTTCCCCAACCCACAGAACAGGGGGGAAAGACTACTACATACCTTGGATGCGCATAGACAATTGCGCTACTACCTGGACAGAACCAAGAACAATAGGAAAACTGACCAGCTTCTGGTAGCATATGCAACAGGAATGGAAGGAAAAGCAATTTCAAAACAGACAATCTCAAAATGGATAGGAAATTGCATTAGATTTTGTTACTCTTATCATGGAAAGACAACTCCAGAAAACATCAGACCTCACTCCACAAGGGCTACAGCCACTACTACAGCTTTTTTACGAGGAGTGGCTACCAAAGACATTTTAGAGGCTGCTACTTGGAGCTCCGTGCATACATTTGCCAAGCATTACAATCTACCTTTATACTCCAGATCCCGAGCAGGTTTTGCCACTGCTGTTTTGCAAGGGATCTTAACTACACCATAATCTTCTTAGTACCTCCTCCCCCAGTTTGGTTATGGTATTCTACCCATTTGTTAGGACTGCAGATGCATCCTTGAAGGACATAGTACAGTTTTGTACCTACCATAAATGTAGATGTCCGAGAGGTATGCATCTGCAGTCAGGATTACCCACCCTCCTTCCCCTCTGTGGTACTCCTAGGGTATTTGCCCATCTTGTAGCTAGCTGGGGGAATCTATGATGGTGTATTTGTTTGTATATATGTATATACATGTTTATTTCTATTTGTTCTCTATTGTTTGGAAACATTTGCATTTATCCAAATTTAGCCTTCCTAGAGGGCACCTGGCATCTGGGGCAAGAAACACTGAGGAAAATGGCGTCGGCTGATGCCTTTATACCTGGTTAACAGCAGCTATGACGTCGGGTGAAGTGCGACATCAGCCGAGGCCAGACCCAGACTTTGGAATCCGGCCGACCGAAGGGCTGCCTGAGGCAGGACAACCCATTTGTTAGGACTGCAGATGCATACCTCTCGGACATCTACATTTATGGTAGGTACAAAACTGTACTTTCCTGTGGATTCCTCTGACCAGGCTTCTATATCTTCTGTCTCTTCCTCTGATCAGGAATATTCTTTTCCTCCTTATGAGGATTCAGATGCTGAGGACTCCTTGCCCTCTGCTTCTCCGCCTGAAGATTTTTCTTTTGGGGAAACCTTACATGAGATGAGGGAACATTTTCATTGGGAAGGTCAGGATTATTCTGCTTCCAAGAGGAGGCTTAGAGAATTCCTTCTTCTTCCTCAACATAGGCCTTTGGCTATCCCTCCTGTTCTTGACATTGTAGATGATGCTTTTTCCGAGGCTAATTTGAATCCTGATTCCATGCCTCCTGCTCCTTCTAAGCCTGATAGGTTTTATAGGGTTCCTGAGTCTCATTTGTTTTTGTTTAAGAATCCTTCTGCAGATCCTGAAACTATATCTCAGGGTTCTAAGGCTGCTAAAGTTGCTACTTCTAAGAATCCTATTCCCTCTGAGAAGGATTCTCGTGCCTTAGACAGGTGGGGCAAAAAGGTATATACTTCTGCTACCTTTTCTGTTAGGGCTTTAAATTGCCAGTTTCATATGTTTAAGTATCAGCAATTTCTTTTGTCTGTTTTAAAGCAAAAGCTTGCCTCTCTTCCTGCATGTGCAGAAGATAAGGAACTACAGGATGTATTGCATGCAACTGAACAACTGAACAAACATAGCTTGCATTGTGGTTTTGATGCTTTGGATGCTTCTTGCAGGGCAGCAGCCTCTGGTACTGTTATCAGGAGACATGCTTGGCTTCGTGAACAAAGTTTACCTGAACAGGTTAAGGCTAAATTATTAGATGCCCCTGTTCAGCATGATGTTCTTTTTGGATCTAAGGCTGAGGAGGTTATTAAAAAGATGGAAGAAAAGGCAAAATCTATGCAAACTGTGAAAGATTTCTTGCAAGTTCAGCCTCTTAGATTTTCCAGGAATTGGCCTTCCAAAAATTGGTCCTTTCCCACGTCTTACAGGCCTCAAAGGGGAAGATATAGACGCTCCAGAGGTCGTGGCCAAGCTCAGGCCTCCTACAGATCGAGACAATGGACTGCTTCTTCACCTAGAAGGGGAGAAGACAGATCCCAATCTCAAAGAAAGCAAACTCAATGACTCTCTCGGTTGGGCTACAAGGACCTCTTTACCTGGATGCCCCTCTCGGAGGAAAACTTTCTCTTTTTTACAGAAATTGGACTCTTATTACCCAGGACAAATGGGTATTGGACGTGATTTTAAAAGGCTACAAATTCCACTTTCATACCTTGCCAAGGGCTTTCGGTTGGCCAGATCTGCCAAAACATCAATGGTCAGAGGCCTTAAATCAAGTGGATGCTCTTGTGGCCATGAGAGCCATAGAGCCTGTTCCACTGTCAGAGATGGGAAAAGGTTTTTATTCAAGACTGTTTCTGGTTCCAAGAAAACAAAGCTCATGGAGACCTATTCTGGACCTTTCTGTGTTAAACACCTTTTTGGAAATTCCAAAATTCAAGATGCTTACTCTGCAGCAGCTCATTCCAATGCTCTGTCAGGACGCCTGGATGGTGACATTGGACCTAAAGGAAGCTTATTTACACATTCCCATCAGGCAGGAATGCAGGAAATTCCTCAGGTTCAAGGCAGGTTCGAGACGCTTTCAATTCCCTGTACTGCCCTTTGGTTTATCTACTGCGCCCAGAGTCTTTACCAAGTGCCTGGCACCAGTAGTGGCTTATTGCAGACTCCAGGGGATTCAAATTTACCCCTATTTGGACGACTGCCTTATTCAGGCAGACAGCAAGGATCTTTTACTTCAGCATCTGGATTTTGTTCAACGTCTCCTCCTCCTACTGGGATTTTCAGGGAATACAAAAAAGTCACATTTGATCCCTTGTCAACAAATGGTATTTCTGGGAGCCCTCTTAAATACAACCTTACAAAGGGCCTTCCTCACTACAGAAAAACAAATTCAGCTGGCTTCAATTTTCAAGACTTTGGCAACTCTACCTCAGCTCACTGCAAGGAAATTCCTGCAGGCACTGGGCTACATGGCTTCCTGCATTCTGTTGATCCCAAATGCAAGGCTTCATATGAGAAAGCTTCAATGGTATCTGAAAAGTGTATGGTCGCAGCATTACCACGATCTGGACACTCTGATTCCTCTGATCCCCTGCCTCCAGAAGGAGTTCCTTTGGTGGTCCAGGGTGTGGGCTTTAAACGAAGGAAAGCCTTTCCGTCTTCCTCAACCTTCTCAAATCATAACCACGGATGCCTCGGATTATGCTTGGGGAGCACATTTTCTAGGCAGTTGCCAGCAGGGAACCTGGACAAAGGATCATCTTCACTGGCACATTAATCTGAAGGAAATGTTGGCAGTTCAAAATGCTCTTCTAGCCTTCAAGAACCTTTTGCATCCAGGACCTTTTTGATACGCACAGACAACACCACAGTCATGTGGTACATAAACAAGCAGGGGGGTTCTCATTCGTACCCCCTTTGCAGACTAGCTATGGCTTTATGGGACACAGCTCTAAATCTGAATCTACATCTCCAGGCCCAATTCATTCCAGGAGAACAGAATCTCTTAGCAGACAGCCTGAGCAGGAACATTTTAGATCCTCACGAATGGATGCTAGACACCAACTTATTCAACAGGATTACTGCAGTTTGGGGATGCCCCCAGATAGATCTGTTTGCATCCCACCTCAATCATCAGCTGCCTCTCTTTTGCACCAGGTCATTCCACAAAACAGCTTGGAAAGTGGATGCCTTGTCCTTCAGCTGGAGAAACCTTTTGGGTTATGCCTTCCCTCCTCATCCTCTACTTCCTCGGGTATTACTAAAGATAAAACCGGACAAGCCCAAGTTCCTCATCTTGATTGCTCCAAATTGGCCTCGACAGTTTTGGTATCCAACTTAAAAGCGCCTGTTCTTGGAGCCTCCTTGGATTCTTCCTCTGAACCCTTCTCTTCTGTCCCAGCATCAGGGTCAGTTGCTACATTCCAATCTCAAGACCCTTTGCCTGACCGCTTGGCTCTTCAAAGGAATTTGATTTCTTCTAGTCTTCCCAAACAAGTTTTGGATGTTCTTTTGGAAGCTAGACGGCCTAGCACTAGGAAATCCTATGCCTCTAAATGGAAGAGATTTTGCATTTGGATGCAGGACCGAGGCTTGGACCCCCTGGTACCTGATCTCTCTTCTATTTTGCTTTACCTCTCGGATCTTTTGTCTAATGGACTTTCCTTTTCTTCCATTAAGTTTCTTGCTTCTGCTATTTCTGCTCATTTCAGTACTGATCCCCTTGTTTTTTCTCATCCTTTGGTGAGACAATTCTTGAGAGGGGCTAAGAATTTAAGGCCTCCCAGGACCCCTCCTGATGTCCTTCAAGGATGCATCTGCAGTCCTAACATATGGGTTGTCCTGCCTCAGGCAGCCCTTCGGTCGGCCGGATTCCAAAGTCTGGGTCTGGCCTCGGCTGATGTCGCACTTCACCCGTCGTCATAGCTGCTGTTTATTGGGTATAAAGGCATCAGCCGACGCCATTTTCCTCAGTCTTTCTTGCCGCGCGGTGCCCGAAGCAGAAGCTGTTCGCAAGTGCCGGTCGGTCAGATCCAGAGATTTCTACTACCGAAGACTTCTAAAAAGCTAAGTACCCCGTTGGGGACTCTTTCTTGCCTCAGCCGATGTCAGAAAAAGTAAATAATTGTTTAACTTGTGGGAAACAAATACCTCATAAGGATTTCCACTCTTACTGCCTTCCTTGCTTAGGCCCAGACCACAACGTATCAGCTTGTCTAGCCTGTGCTGCCTTCAACCAACGGACACTTAGACATCGGTCGGAGTTTGCAGAGGAGTTTTTTGGTCCCGCTTTTGCTTACAAAATGCCGTCGGAGACTCCGACTTCACAATTAGCTAAAAAGCGTAAGGAAAAGGACCGACACTCACGGTCCGCGGTTTTGGCCGAAACCACGGTTAAGCCAACCGCGAGTGTCTCGGTTTTGGCCGAAACCGAGTCCTCGGTTCTTCCTTAGGCCGAAAGCTTGCCTCCGATAGCCGAGGCCTCACACAGCATGGCTGAATCCGCTACTGAACTTACCCCTGCTATAGCAGGCTCCCAGGATTTATCAGATACTATTCCTTTAGACATATCTACTCCTGCACGTGGAGCTGCTAGGCCCCCTGCATCTATGTCTATCAAGGCTTTTTCTAGGGCTAAAGCAGCTAAATCTTCTAAGGCCTTGCCTGCTAAAACCCCCTCACACAGGCCTACCTCCAGTTCCCAAATGCTCAGCTTGGCTGAGGATCTCATTTCTTTGATCAGGGGATCCCAACCTCACCCAGACAGGGCCTCTCAACCCCCTCCAGAGAAGAGGCCTAGAGCAGAGCCCCCGGATCCTGTTTCTACAGACTATTCCTCGGATGATTCAGAAAACTCAGGTCCTCCAGAAGGCCCATATTCTCCTTATGAGGATTCTGATGCAGAAGACTCCATTCCTTCTGCCTCTCCTCCAGAGGAATTTTCTTTTGGGGAAACCTTGCATGCTATGAGAGAGCATTTTCAATGGCAGGGCCAGGATTTTTCAGATTCAAGGAAAAGGCTAAGGACCTTTTTACATTTACCACAGCATAGGCCTTTAGCCATTCCTCCAGTACTCACAGTTGTTGATGATGCTTATAATGATGCCTGTACTGCCCCTGACTCTCTTCCCGGCCCCTGCCAAGCCCGACAGATATTACAGGGTCCCGGACACACACTTTCACTTGTATAAGGCTCCTATTGCAGATCCTGAAACCATTTCACAGGGCCACAAAGCTGTAGCAGCTGCCTCTGCCAAAACCCCCCTCCAGTCTGAAAGAGAATCTAGAGCAATAGAGAGATGGGGTAAAAGAGTTTATACTTCTGCTACTCTTTCAAGCGGCCTTAAACTGTCAATTCCACATGATTCAGTATCAGGAATTTTTGTTAGACCAGCTAAATAAAAAACTGTCCTCTCCTGAACCTATAGACCGTAAGTCCCTTCAGGATTTGGTACATAACACTCAGCAGGTCAGTAATCATTCCTTAAAATGCGGCTATGATGCACTGGAGGCTTCCTTTAGATCAGCTATGACTGGAACAGTGATTAGAAGGCATGCCTGGTTAAAAGAGCAACCCTTACCAGACCATGTAAAGTCAAAGCTTCTAGATGCTCCCATGGAGAAACAAAGTTTGTTTGGTTCCCCTGCACAACAAGTGCTAAAGAAGGTGGAAGAAAAAGCAAAATCTGTCCAAACAGTCAAGGATTTCTTACAGGTCCAGCCTCCGAGGTTTAGTAGAAATTGGCCTTCGAAGAATTGGTCCTTTCCAGACACCTCCAGAGCACAGAGAGGCAGAAATAGGCGCCCAAGAGGCAGAGGTCAATCCAGAGGTGCCTACAGGGGACGTCAGTGGCAGCCTAACAACCAGAGAAGTACTGCCACAGATTCAGCTACGACCACTCCCACAGGACAGACACAATGACTTGACTCTGATACCGCCTACCAGGGAACAACTGCAAGCACCCTTAGGCGGAAAACTTGCATTATTTTCCCTAAACTGGCATTACATTACAGGAGACAAATGGATCTTACAGACAATAGACAAAGGCTACAGGTTTCACTTCCACACTCTACCAAAAAAGAGAGGAATGCCAAACCTACCACCAAAAAACAAACGCTCTAGCACAAATCAACCACCTACTAAGGATGAGAGCTATAGAAAAGGTACCGCCTATGGAACAAGGACAAGGATTTTACTCCAGACTTTTCCTGGTACCAAGAAAAGAAAACCAATGGAGACCTATTCTCGACCTGTCCGCTCTGAACACATATCTCATTGTTCCAAAATTCAAAATGCTGACCTTGCAGCAACTTCTTCCCATGCTGGGCAAGGAGTCTTGGCTGGTGACTCTAGATTTCAAGGAGGCATACCTGCACGTCCCTATACGACCAGATTGCAGAAGATACCTCAGATTTCTTGCAGGATCAGAGCATTATCAATTCTCAGCATTGCCCTTTGGCTTATCTACTGCGCCCAGAGTATTCACGAAATGCCTGGCATCAGTAATTGCTCATTGCAGGCTTCAGGGAATTCAAATTTATCCATACCTGGACGACTGCCTGATACAAGCGGACAACAAAACCAAATTAACAAAAGATTTGGAAAAGGTTATACAACTACTGCAAGCCCTGGGATACACAGTCAACATGAAAAAGTCAAGGCTGCTACCATCCCAAAGGATAACATTCTTGGGTGCATTACTGGACACATCAAATCAAATGGCATTTCTCACAGCAGAAAAGCAAAAGCAACTACCACTCTATTTCATGGCATTAACAACGCAGAACCAGCTTACAGCAAGGAAAGTCCTGCAAGCCCTGGGATACATGGCATCCTGCATAATATTGATTCCACATGCCAGGCTACATATGAGGAAGTTGCAATGGTACCTAAGGAATGTATGGTCTCAACACAAGCACAGTCTAGAAGCCCAGATTCCAATAATTCCATGCCTGAAACAAGAGTTCCGGTGGTGGGCTCAGGCCTGTCAGCTGAACAGAGGTCTGCCCTTCCACAAACCTCACCCAAGCCAGACTATCACCACGGACGCCTCAGACCTAGGCTGGGGGGCACACATGGTGGACAAGTGTATACAAGGCCTATGGACAAAAGACCAGCTGAACCTACATATAAATCAAAAAGAGATGCTGGCAGTGAAACGGGCACTTCAGACATTCAGACCTTTTCTTCAACAAGGTCATTTGCTGATAAGGACGGACAACACCACAGTCATGTGGTATATCAATAAACAGGGAGGCACACGCTCATATCCTCTATGCCGGATGGCAATGGACCTGTGGAATGTGGCCCTGAACCACAACATTCAACTCCAGGCCAAATTTGTGCCAGGAAAAGAAAATGCACTAGCAGACACCTTAAGCAGAACTACCACGGATGCCCACGAATGGATGCTGCATCCAGACATCTTCAAAACCATTACAAAGAAATGGGGACTACCAGAAATAGACCTGTTCGCATCCCCACACAACAACCAATTGAGGAAATTCTGCACAAGGACATACCACCCACTTGCTTGGAAGGTGGACTCCCTATCCTTCAGTTGGGAAAACCTGACAGCATATGCATTCCCACCTCTTCCTTTGATGCACAAAGTGCTACTGAAGATCAAAGATGATCACCCAAGGATCATCCTGATAGCTCCAGACTGGCCGAGGCAGCATTGGTACCCGCTACTGAGGAGTATGTCTCGGACACACGCATGGCCTCTACCTCTGGTTCCTTTACTGCTAACACAGAACAACTACAAGATCCTGCATCCAAACTTGAAAACACTGCAGCTAGCTGCTTGGAATATTACATAAAGCAAAATAACCCAGACTTATCTCAGAGGGTTAAAGACATTATCCTGGAGGCTCGCAGACCCTCCACAAGGAAGACTTATTCAGCCAAATGGAAAAGATACCTCATTTGGAGTGCAGCAAAAGGAGAAAATGTATCATTAGCAAACATAGCTAACATCCTGGAATACTTAGCAGAACTTTTCCACAATGGCCTGTCTTACTCCTCCATTAAGATTCATGCATCAGCAATTTCAGCAGAATACAACATGGATCCTCCAGTCTTCTCTCATCCTTTACTCAGGCAGTTTCTGAGAGGAATTAAAAATGTAAAGCCTCCAAGGAAGCCAGCTTTGCCTACATGGGACCTTAACTTTGTGCTGGAAAAGTTAACACTTCCCCCTTTCGAACCAGCAGCAACAGCAGAATTACAGTTCTTATCTTGGAAAACTGCTTTCCTGCTTGCAATCACTTCAGCAAGAAGGGTTTCTGAATTACAGGCATTAATGGCAGTACAGCCCTTCCTTAACTTCCATCAGGATAGAGTGTCCTTGAGAACTAATCCTACTTTTATGCCAAAAGTGGTCTCCAGGGTATCATTGAACCAAGCAATCCACCTGCCAACATTCTTCCCCAACCCACAGAACAGGGGGGAAAGACTACTACATACATTGGATGTGCACAGGCAATTGCGCTATTATGTGGACAGAACCAAGACCAACAGAAAGACTGACCAGCTTCTGGTAGCGTATGCAACAGGAATGGAAGGAAAAGCAATTTCAAAATAGACAATCTCAAAATGGATAGGAAATTGCATTAGATTTTGTTACTCTTTTCATGGAAAGACAACTCCAGAAAACATCAGACCTCACTCCACAAGGGCAACAGCCACTACTACAGCTTTCCTACGAGGAGTGGCTACCAAAGACATTTTAGAAGCTGCTACTTGGAGCTCCGTGCATACATTTGCCAAGCATTACAATCTACCTTTATACTCCAGATCCTGAGCAGGTTTTGCAACTGCTGTTTTGCAAGGGATCTTAACTACACCATAATCATCTTAGTGCCTCCACCCCCAGTTTGGCTATGGTATTCTACCCATATGTTAGGACTACAGATGCATCCTTGAAGGACATAGTACAGTTTTGTACCTACCATAAATGTAGATGTCAGAGAGGTATGCATCTGCAGTCAGGATTACCCACCCTCCTTCCCCTCTGTGGTACTCCTAGGGTATTTGCCCATCTTGTAGCTAGCTGGGGGAATCTATTATGGTGTATTTGTATATATGCATATACATGCTTATATTGTTTGCTCTCTACTGTTTGGAGCAATTTGCATTTATCCAAATTTAGCCTTCCTAGAGGGCACCTGGCATCTGGGGCAAGAAACACTGAGGAAAATGGCGTCGGCTGATGCCTTTATACCCAATAAACAGCAGCTATGACATCGGGTGAAGTGCGACATCAGCCGAGGCCAGACCCAGACTTTGGAATCCGGCCGACCAAAGGGCTGCCTGAGGCAGGACAACCCATATGTTAGGACTGCAGATGCATACCTCTCGGACATCTACATTTATGGTAGGTACAAAACTGTACTTTCCTGCTTGGGATCTTAATTATGTTTTAGAAAAACTTACTTTGCCTCCTTTTGAACCTGCTGCATCTTCAGATATTAAGTTTTTGTCTTGGAAGACAGTTCTTTTGTTAGCTTTGACTTCTGCCAGAAGGGTCTCAGAGTTGCAAGCTCTCATGGCTGTGGAACCATACCTTATTTCCCACCAGGACAGAGTATCCTTGAGGACCAATCCTACTTTCATGCCTAAGGTGATTTCGAAAGTGGCTTTGAATCAAACAATTCACCTTCCTACCTTTTTTCCTAATCCTCAGAATAAAGGGGAAAGGATTTTGCACTCCTTGGACGTGCACAGACAGTTACGATTTTATTTGGACAAGACTAAAGAGTTCAGAAAATCTAACCAATTGTTTGTTTCTTTTGCCTCCAGTTCTCTTGGAAAGGCTATTTCCAAACTATTTCCAAATGGATTTCTTATGGAATAAGGTTTTGTTACACTCATCATAGGAAACACTTTCCAGGTACTGTGAGAAGTCATTCTACTAGAGCAGCTGCTACTTCTACAGCTTTTCTCAGGGGAGTTCCTACCAAGGATATCTTGGAAGCTGCCACTTGGGAGTTCAGCGCATACTTTTTCCAAGCACTACAATCTCCCTTTGTATTCTAAGACCAGGGCAGGCTTTGCCTCTGCTGTTTTGCAGGGTCTTCTTGCTGCCCCTTCTTCTGTCTAAACCTCCCCCCTTTTTCACTGCTTTGGGATTCCACCCTACAGTTATGACTGCAACAGTGAAACACGATGAACATAGTACAGTTGTGTACACCTACCATAAATGTAGATGTTCGAGTGTCTTCACTGTTGCAGTCGGTTTCCTCCCTCCTATCCCCTCTTTTTCTCTCTTTTGTGGTGTATTTGTGTTTCCTAGTGGGATTTATTTATGATCTATTGGGGACTTCTGACATCTAGGGCAAGAAAGGCTGGAGAAGATGGCGTCGGCTGAGGGCTATGTACCAGAGCGTACTGACGTCAGGGTACTGGATTGTACAGCCGACGCCGGACCCAGACTTTGGGATTCTGGCCGACCTCGGGCTGCCTGCCGGCAGGAGCACCCTACAGTTATGACTGCAACAGTGAAGACACTCGAACATCTACATTTATGGTAGGTGTACACAACTGTACTTTCTTCCTCCGTCCATCCTCCTAATAAGGAGTCTAGGAACATGGACCGGTACGGGAAGGCGTACCCTCTCGTCAGCAACCTTTACCTTATGGTTGCTGAACTACCCGTCTCATTTTAGTCTGCTGCAGAGAGATCTCTTCAAGGAGTTAGGAGATACTCTTGCGGGTAATGTGACTGAGGCGGTGGCCCAGACTGTTAACGCCCAGGTGTCTACCCTCAATTCCATCGTTAACTTCTCCATGCGGCTCATTTCATATGCAGCCAAGGGAGTGAGTAGGGCAGCAAGCTCAGGAGTCTCCCTTAGAAGGCAAGCCTGGATATGCCTTTGTCATTTCGCGGAGGCCTTCAAGTCTTCTTTCACTGCTGCCCCCTTTGATGGTTCTTCTTTGTTCTGAACCAAGGTGAAAGACACCCTCACCAGGTGCGAGCAAGAGGGAAAGACCCTGTTTGCTGTAGGAGTCCGTTTTTCCCTTCCCTCTAGGCCTTACCCCAAGGCCCAGAGGGGTGGGAAGATGTGGTTCAAAAAATCAGAGTTTTGTTTCCTGGTGCACAAGGTGAGTCCCCCTCCAGAGGCAGAGGAGGGGGAGGTTATTCAGGGAGATGCTGGCCTAGAGGCAGAGGGGGCCCCCACAATTCAGTAGACCGCGATTCCTTTTGCGGCTCTCCCTACCATCATTCCTGATGGGATGCCCGACTGTGCATTTCCGGAGCCAGTCGGGGGTCAAATATCATTATACCCGGAAGCCTGGCAAAGCATCACCCAGGACTGATGGGTATTACGAATAATTTCTTTAGGTTATGCCATCCCCTTTTCGTCAGACTCCCCCTCCAGTCCGAAAAAATCCCGGACGTTCCACCCAGTCAAAGGGATCACGCAGCTTCATAGGTTTCAAAGCTGCTAGGAAACGGAGCATGTCCCTTCAGACCAGATTGGATTAGGGACTTACTCAAGATTCTTTTTGGTGTCGAAATAAAATGGGGACCCGAGACCCATATTAGGTCTCAGCCAACTGAACAACTATGTACAAAAGTCCAAGTTCCGTATGGTCACACTACAATTGATTCTCCCATTGTTGGGAGAAGTATGGATGTGCTCCATCGACCTCAAGGATGTGTACTACCATGTCAAAATGGACAGGGCATCCAGGAGTCACCTATGCTTCTGGCTGGGAGACGGTCATTTCCAGTTTCGAGCCCTGCCCTTTGGTCTCACCACAGCCCCCAGGGTGTTCACCAAGTGTATGGTGGATGTGACAGCTCACTTGAGACATCAAGGATTCCAAGTGTTTCCATATCAGGACGACTGACTCCTTATTGCCCCCACCAGGCATCTACTAATCCAAACCAGGGATACTACCATCCCTCTGTCAGCAGTTGGGCATAACACTGAACTGGGAAGAATCTGCCTTGTTGCCCTCACAGCGTGTCATTTTTATAGGTGCAGAGCTAGACACTGTTCAAATGTGAGCCTTTCTACCGCAGGAAAGAATCAGAGTCTTACAGCAGCAGGTGCATGCCCTGCTACCCCTGAGGAAAACGAAGGCGAGATGGGTTCTTCAACTCCTGGGAACCATGGCAGCAACAATTATGTTGGTCCCTCTCATGAGATTGCACATGAGGCTCCTTCAATGGCTCCTTTTTGCTCAATGGTCTCTCCAGAAACTTCCACTTTCCCACCCTATTATGCTTACGGACAGATGCAAACAGGATCTCAGTTGGTGGCTTTGCACCAACAATCTGGACATGGGGAAAACCCTTCGTTCCACCACCCCTGCTTGCCACAGTGACCATGGACGCCTCCCAGATGGGGTGGTGGTGGGGGGGGCATTATCTCGGCAGGACAGTCAAGGCACGTGGCAAGATCACGAGATACATCTGCATGTCAACGTCCTGGAGAGGAGAGCGGTGCTACTTGCGTTGCAAGCACTTCAGAGCTTTCTACCTCTCGGGACTATTGCAATACACTCGGACAACATGTCAGTGGTGTGGTATCTGAACAAGCAGGGGGGAACCAGATCATACCCCTTCTGTGCAGAGAGGTCATGCGAGTGTGGCAGTGGGCAGCATCTTCCCAACGATTTCTGGTGGCAATGCACATTCCGGGGAAGTCCAGTGTGATAGCGGACAGGCTAAGCAGAGCTATTCTGATGCCTTACAAGTGATTCCTTAATTGTCTAGTTGCAGAACGAATCTTCAGCAGATGGGGTCAGCCTTGCTGTGACCTTTTTGCCAGCCCCCTCAATGCCAAATGCAGCAGCTACTTCACGCTGATCCCCCCACAGGGGGAGTCACCCAGGTACGCTCTAGTTCACGATTGGCCCTCCGGTCTACTTTATGCTTTCCCTCCCATTTCCCTTGCTATCAAAAGTGATTCAGAAAGCGCAGTCCTTGGGAAGCAGAATTATTCTGATTGCTTCACACTGGCCTCGTCAAGTCTGGTTCCCCTTTCTCCACCCCTACATTGTGGACACACCTTGGACTCTGAACCCACAACCAGATTTACTGACACACATGTCGGGACAGTTCCACCCCTTTCTGCGGACCCTCTGGTTGACAGCCTGGCTACTCCACTTCCGTCGTTAGTTAGGCTTCATCACTTTTCACCTGAGGTAATTCATATTTTATCTTCCTCTCATAAGCTCTCTACTAGGAAGATTTATTCTAGCAAATGGAAGAGGTTTTCTATTTGGGCTCATACCCAAGGAATTGACCCTTACACAGCCCCAATTGCTTCAGTCTTGGAGTTTTTGTCTATGCTCTTCCATCAGGGCTCAGCGTCCGCAGCGATTTCTAATTTTCATGTTGCTAATGAGCCTAGTCTGATGGCTCACAGACTCAGTAAGGCTTTCCTGAAGGGCACTCTGTTACTTGTCCTCCAGTCTCAGAACCTATCATGCCCTGGGATCTAAATTTTGTCCTGCAAGCCCTTACTTCACCACCCTTTGAGCCTGCAGCTACCTGTGACTTAAAATTCTTGACCTGGAAAACTGCCTTTTTAATAGCCATCACATCAGCCAGGTGAGTTTCAGAAATGCAAGCTCTTTCTATCAAACCTCCATACTTGATCTTTCATAAGGACAGGGTTTCTCTTAGACTAAACCCTTCCTTTCTTCCTAAAGTGGCATCCATATCTAATCTTAATCAATCTATTGAGTTGCCAGTGATGTTCGTGTTTCACTGCTGCAGTCATTACACTTGGGTTATCCTGCAGTCAGGCTGGCCCGCAGTCGGCCTGAGTTCCAAAGTCTTGGTCCGGCGTCGGTTGCTGTCGCCTGTTCCCTGATGTCAGTGCGCCAGGGGTATACAAGTAGCAGCCGACACCATTTTCTCCAGTCTTTCTTGCCTTGCGGTGCCTGAAGCAAAAGCAGTTTGCAAGTGCCGATCGGCCGACTCCTGAGTTTTCAAATTCGATTTCAGAACCGAAGTCTTCAATAAAGCTAAGTACCCCGTTGGGGAAGGTTTTTTCTTGCTTCAGTCCGATGTCAGAAAAAGTTAATTGCATTTCTTGTGGGAAGCAAATACCTCATAAGGATTTTCATTCTTACTGTATTCCATGCCTATTATCCGCAGTGGTGGTGCTGCGGTAGCATTGTTGGCTCACAGTAAGACGCTCTCCGGTTCGAGACTGAGCGTGTTCTGTATGGAGACATGCGTGAATGGGCGTGCCTCAGGGCTGGCAACTTGGTACGTAAAAATCAACTGCCAATCATTAGCGGACCTGAGTTCCGCTGTGGCGACCCCTAACCAGGAAAAGCCGAAAGTCACAACAACTGTATTCCATGCCTAGGCCCAGATCACGACGTCAGTAGTTATCGGTTTTGTGCTAGATTTAACAAACGCACTATTAAATGTTGGTTTGATTTTACTCGCCATTACTTTGGGCGAAGGTTTAATTACACTATGCCGTCGGAACAACCGACGACTGGAATGCGTAAAAAAACGCAAAGATAAGGAAAAGCACCGAGGCCCAAAACTGACAAAGCCTCTTTTAGGCCAGTCGCTGGTTCGACGGTTTTCAGTGAGGCACTTTCACAGCCCCTGACACCCGCTACCTCAGAACCACAGGCTGCGTCCAACTCCCACGTGGAGGTGTCTAGGCCTCTGAATCCTCAAGGTGTTGGGCCTACGGAGATTCACCCTTCAATGGGTCCGGAGCCGCTGTGCAGGCACCGGCTTCTGAGGATGTTTTCAGGCCTATTCAACTTACCATTACTACTACAGCCAAGACTAAGCCTACACTAAAGACAAGCAAGTACAGCATTCACCTGGACAGGCCTCCATGCCTAAAAAACAGATGCCCAAGATGGCTGAAGACTTGATAACTCTGATCAGGGGTTCCCATCCCCCTCCTGATAAAAGGCCTAGGCAGGATACAGACTGATTTTTCTGACCAGGTTTCAATATATTCTGATTCCTCTTCAGACCAGGGATATTCTTTACCCCCCTATGAGGATTCTGATGCTGAAGATCCATTCCTTCAGCCTCTCCTCCTGAGGATTACTCTTTTGGGGAAACTTTACATACCATGAGGGAGCATTTCCATTGGGAGGGCCAGGATTACTCAGAATCCAAGAAAAGGCTCAGAGACTTTCTTTTGCTACCTCAGCACAGGCCCCTTGCTATTCTGCCACTGTTGGACATTGTGGATGATGTGTTCTCTGAATCTAGGTTAAACCCTGATTCTTTACCTCCAGCTCCAGTCAAGCCAGGCAGATACTACAGAGTCCCTGACTCTCACACATTTCTTTATAAAAACCCTGTTGCAGACCCAGAAACCGTTTCCCATGGTCCCAAAGCGGTTAAGGCTTCCACGGCTAAGAATCCAGTTCCCTCGGATAGGGACTCTAGAGCATTAGACAGATGGGGAAAGAAAGTTTACACCTCTGCAACTTTAGCAGTGAGAGCTCTGAATTGCCAGTTTCACATGCTTAAGTATCAACAATATTTACTGTCTCAATTAAAACAGAAAATGAGTATCAATGCAGAACAACCTGACTATAAGGAAATGCAGGATTTAGTGCGTGGAGCTGAACAAGTGGGAAATCATACTTTGCAATGTGGCTTTGATTCATTAGAAGCTTCTTGTAGAGCCCCAGTTACAGGATCTGTGATTCGAAGGCATGCTTGGTTAAAAGAACAAAGTTTACCAGATAATGTGAAGGCAAAATTATTGGATGCTCCTTTGCAGCAAGATAATTTATTTGGTATTAAGGCAGAAGAGGTATTAAAGAAAGTGGAGGATAAGGCAAAAATCTATGCAAACAGTAAAGGATTTCTTACAGGTACAGCCACCACGATTTAGCAGAAATTGGCCTACTAAGAATTGGTCCTTTCCAGTGTCAGGCAGGCCACAAAGAGGCAGATACAGACGCCCAAGAGGCAGATCTCCGCCACAAGGTTCTTACAGACCACAACAGTGGGGTGCTTCAAACCCAAAACAAGGTGAGGATAAGTCACAACCTTACAGGAAACCGTCCCAATGACTCCCCCCTTCCAATGCCAAACTCTTACCTTTTGGCAGCTCCCTTAGGGGGGAAACTAGCACTCTTTTCTCAAAACTGGCAAGCAATTACCCAAGACAAATGGGTGCTGAATATTGTATCTCAAGGTTACAAGTTCCACTTTCACACTTTTCCAAGGCTAAAAGGAATGCCAGACCTGCCACAAAATCAATGGGCAGAGGCACAAAAACAAATTACAGCTCTCATGGACATGAGAGCTATTCAAAAAGTACCACAGCAGGAAAAAGGACAAGGATTTTACTCGACTCAAAGCCTGGAGACCCGTTCTAGACCTTTCCACTCTAAATACTTACCTGGATGTTCCGAAATTCAAAATGCTGACACTACAACAGCTCCTTCTCATTTTGGGCAAGAAAGCTTGGCTTGTTACTTTGGACCTCAAAGAGGCATACCTGCATGTACCTGTCAGACAAAATTGCAGAAGATACCTCAGATTCATAGCTGGTTCAGTGCACTACTAATTCACTGCACTGCCCTTTGGCTTATCTACTGTGCCCAGGGTCTTTACCAAGTGCCTGGCACCAGTAATTGCATTCTGCAGACAAAAAGGAATTCAAATATACCCATATTTGGACGACTGCCTGATTCAAGCAGAGAGCAAGGACACTCTTCTACAGCATCTGGCATTCATAAAAAGATTAAGTTGCCTAGGGTACACAGTAAACGAAAAGAAATCAAAACTAGTGCCCTCACAAGAGATAATATTCCTGGGTGCCAGCTTAAATACAATGGCCCAGATGGCTTATCTCACGCCAGACAAACAAGGACAACTGACTCAGTATTTTCAATTGATGGCAACAAAGTCCCAACTCCCTGCAAGAAAAATTCTGCAGGCCTTGGGATTCATGGCATCCTGCATTCTACTAATTCCATATGAAAGACTGCATATGAGGAAATTACAATGGTACCTAAAAGTGTTTGATCTCAACATTCTCACAGCTTGGAGACCGTAATACCTCTAATTCCCTGCCTACAACAGGAGTTTCGATGGTGGGCTCAGGCATGTCACCTCAACAAGGGTCAGCCTTTCACTCTTCCCACAGCCAGGCAGACTATAACAGACTCCTCTGATTACGCCTTGGGAGCACACATGGCAGGAAAATGTATTCAGGGCAAATGGACCACAGAACAAATGCCTCTTCACATCAATCAAAAAGAGATGTTGGCTGTACAAAATGCCCTAACAGCTTTCAAGGACCTTCTGCATCCAGGACAATTAAGGACAGACAACACCACAGTGATGTGGTATATAAACAAGCAAGGGGGCACTCATTCTTACCCCCTATGCAGGCAAGCCATGTGGAACACGGCTATAACTTATCAAGTTGATCTGCAAGCACAATTCCTGCCAGGAAAGATAAATACTCTGGCAGACGACCTAAGCAGAAACATCATGGATCCTCACGAGTGGAAATTAAATCCGCAAGTTTTCAGCATGATAATGCAAAAATGGGGGTGCCCGGGCATAGATCTCTTTGCCTCCCCACTGAATTGCCAACTACAAAAATTCTGCATAAGGACTTAACACACACAAGCATGGAAAGTGGATGCTCTTTCGTTCAGCTGGAAAAACCTGAGCGTTTATGCCTTCCCACCACTGCCTCTCCTTTCAAAGGTACTCCTAAAAGCCAGACAAGACGAACCACAGATGATTCTGATTGCTCCAGACTGGCCATGCCAGCACTGGTACCCAATCTTAAAGAACTTAGTTAAAGGCCCACCTTGGATTTTGCCTCAAATTCCACACCTTCTGACTCAGCAAAACAATCAGATACTGCACAGTCAGCTCAAAACCTTAAACCTGGCTGCATGGCAGATTCATTAGCCAAACAGACAACTTCTCTCTCTAAAGCTGTTATGGATGTCATTTTGGAGGCCAGGAGGCCTAGCACCAGGAAATCTTATTCAGAAAAGTGGAAGAGATTTTGTGCCTGTAACCAGGCTCAAAACCTTGATCCTCTGGTCCCTAACATTTCTCAGATTCTACAATACTTGACTGAGATGCTGGACAAAAGACTATCCTTCTCATCCATTAAGATTCACGCTTCTGCCATCTCGGCTCATTACAGCACAGATCTTCCTATTTTTTCTCACCCTTTGCTAAAGCAGACCTCAGAGGGGCTAAAACATAAGACCGCCCCAGAGAGCACCAACACCAACTTGGGGCCTCAATTTCTTTTTGGAAAATCTCACTTTGCCTCCTTTTGAACCAGCCAGTTCAGCAGAGTTAAAATATACATCATGGAAAACTGCTCTGCTTCTGGCAATAACCTCAGCACGAAGAGTCTCAGAACTGCAGGCACTAATGGCAGTGGAGCCTTTCATCATTTTCCACCAAAGCAGGGTTTCTTTAAGAACAAACCCTTCCTTTATGCCTAAGGTAGTTTCCATTGTGGCTCTTAACCAATCTATTCACTTGCCAACATTTTATCCAAATCCCCAAAATAAAGGGGAGAGACTTCTACATTCCTTGGACATACACAGGCAATTGCGCTTCTACTTGAACAAAACAAAAGCTTTCAGAAAATCTGAACAATTGTTTGTATCATATGCTGCAGGATCACAGGCAAAGGCAATTTCAAAGCAGACCATTTCAAAGTAGATAGGACACTGTATCAGGCTCTGCTGCACACAAAATGGGAAACCTGTACCTAGTAATATTAGACCACATTCCACCAGGGCAACTGCCACTTCTACTGCCTTCCTTAGAGGAGTACCTACCAAGGATATCTTGGAAGCTGCAACTTGGAGTTCATTGCACACCTTTACCAAGCGTTACCATTTACCTCTTTATTCTAGATCCAGAGCTGGTTGCCACTGCAGTGCTGCAGGGCCTCATAGCCACACCAAATCCTCTATAGAGCCAGCCACCCAAACTCAACTTTGGGATTCTACCCAAGTGTAATGACTGCAGCAGTGAAACACGATGAACATAGTACAGTTTGTACCTACCATAAATGTAGATGTTTGAGTGTCTTCACTGCTGCATTCCAGGTTACCCACCCACCAGCCCCTCTTTTTTATCTGGGACTAACCTATACTACTTATGTGGTGTATTTGCTGGTTAATGAAGATTTTATTTTTACCTTTTTTGTATGTTTTATTAGCAATATGTATTTCCTACCATTTTTGGGGGCACCTGACATCTGGGGCAAGGCAAACCGAAGAAAATAGCGTCGGCTGCTACTTGTATACCCCTGGCACACTGACGTCAGGGAAGAGGCGACAGCAACCGATGCCGGATCAAGACTTTGGAACCCAGGCCGACTGCGGGTCCGCCTGACAGCAGGATAACCCAAGTGTAATGATTGCAGCAGTGAAGACACTCTAACATCTACATTTATGGTAGGTACAAAACTGTACTTTTTTCCCCCATTTTTCAAACCAGGCAGAATTTAAATTTCATCAATTGGATGTCCACAGACAGTTGTGTTTCTATCTGCACCAAACCAAAGATCTCCGAAAATCTGATCAACTGTTTGTCTCCTATTCAGAAAACAAAATTGGGTCCCCTGTCTCCAAAATCACCCTATCCAGATGGATATCAAGTTGCATCTCTTTCGCTTATTCCTCAGGAGGTAAGGACCTACCGTTTCCGGTCAAGGCTCACTCTACTCGGGCTGTATCTACATCTGCAACCTATCAAGCCAGATTGTCTATGGATGATATTTGTGCGGCAGCTACTTGGGCATCTCCTCACACATTTGTTACTCATTACAAGCTGGACGTGGTGTCTAGGGGCAGGTCTTCCTTTGGTTCCACAGTACTCAGGAATATCTTCCTATGAGCCTCCCAGGATGTAGGTGCTAGGGACGCTGTCCCACGGGTAAGAATGTAGGTGAGATTGGACTGCATAACCTCAAGAAGTTATGTACTCACCATAACGTTCGATGTATGTAGTCCATCTCACCTCACATTCTTACTTTACCCCTCCCACCTTCCCCCTTCCTGGTGGATCTGGAGGTTAGGTATAGTTTTTAGAGTTCCCTTCACCTTTAGTTTATTCTTCTTTACTTGGATGTTGTTATGAATGGGGTATGAGTGAGTGTTCGCAGCAAACTAGATCTGGGGATATGGAGCAGTGCAGCATGGGATACCTTTTTAGCTCATCCAATAGAAGAATTCGAGCTAGAAAAGTTTGGCCGAGTTGGAGCCAATATTCGGCTCCCAACCCACGGGTAAGAATGTGAGGTGAGATGGACTACATACATCGAACGTTATGGTGAGTACATAACTTCTTGTTTTTTTAGAAAATACTGTTGAATATAATATATTGTGTATGCTGCTAGAGGTGTGATACTCCACAAGTGGAAGGCGATGATGCATTAATGTTTGTTGTTGTTATTACCCCCAGGACCTGCCCGTTGGTTGATGTATGTTCACTGAATTGGTTCATTCATTCCATGTAGACTGAGGCTAGGCAAGAATCCTGCAAGCCCATTTATTCCTCCCCTGAAATTCCTGTCGGGGCAGCCATCCTGCGGCAAGAGTTTTGTATTAAAGAGTGGGACAGCTTGCTTTTATCCTATGGTATGGCCTACACTCTCCTTGGAGTCTCTTTTGAGCTTAGTTATTGGCTGACTGCTATCTGAGGGGGAAATGTGCCTCTTCACTTTCAATTTCCCTTAGCAGCATGAATGTACTTGGTAGCATGTGCTTACTAGACTAAGAATGCCACTGGGTGCAACACCTAGTACTTCACCAGGTGTCACTCAAATGACAAGCCACATTCCTTCCCAAGGATGGGCTAGCCAGCAATGGCCACTCAGTCCTATCCTTCCTACAGGCAAGCAAGCTGCTTTTAAAACTTATCACCTGTGTCATATTAGGGCTTTATATCTCTAAGTCATGTAACTGTCTTTAATTAGTTAAATGTATTTTTTGTAAAAATGTGCTAAAGTTTTGGTTCACTTTTGAAGGTGTTGTGAAATCCCAAACACTTTTACCAGTGAAATGTTTTATGTAGTTTTTCCTCCATAGTTGATTGTTGCTGCTGGTTAAATTTGACAGAAATGCAAAATTTGTGAACTACTCAAAATGGAGATCGTTCAAATTTAATCAGTGTGTAGATTTTTGCCAGGTATTTCACATTAGCACAGAGGAGGTTTTCCTCGAACGTTCAAAGAATTCCAGATGTTGTGAAGGCTTTTGTAACTCAGATTATAACCATGCATAAATATGGTGCTGAGTGCACTATTTTGTAGTGCAAAAAATGTATTTAATTTATACTAAATTTGTTATGGTGAATTATTTTTCTAAAATTACTGAGTGGTTTCTTAATATTTATACTTTGTTTAAATATCATCTTTATTGTTGGTTTTAGAACACATACTCCAGACCAAATGCTGAGTGATTTTTTTTTTCAATAGCTATGCTTTTTTCATTGTTAAATACATTTAAGAAAATGATTTTATTAAACTGTATTTGTAGAAAAATACAGCAGTTGGGCATCCTATGCATTTGTTATCGCAGTTTGAATCTTGATGGTTCATCCCCCAGTCCTACAAGTAATGGCCTGTGTTACAGGTATGGATAATTTAGAGTATCTTGTTTGGTAGCAGCTGTGAGTGAGTTGGAAAACCTCTCGCTTCAGCAGTGTACTGTGGAACTAGGACTTCAAAGCACGTTCCATATCTTCAGTGAAGTTAGGGAAAGAATCATCACTTTATGGATTGGAGTAATTAAAATCTCATTCTTCCTTTTTGCAGCTCATCTCAGATGCTGGTTATCAGGGAGAGATTACAAGTGTGTCAACAGCATGCCAGCAGTTAGAAGTTTTTTCAAGGGTGTTGCGTACTTCTTTGGCCACAATTTTGGATGGTGGTGAAGAAAATCTTGAAAAGAACCTTCCTGAATTTGCTGTAAGTGGTACCTTTTTTGTCTGTGGTAAATGGGAGGGATTTTTTTTTAGTCACAGTAAGCTATTGTTTACCTGTAGTGTTGTCTGAAAAGTTCTGAATACCCTAATTCTGAGCACTTGTTGATGAACTTACTTTTCATGTCCTGCTTCAGAAGTGTCAGAAATGTTTTCTCTTTCCCCCTGCAACACTTGGCCTACATAAAGTAAATTTTAGTGCAAGTGGCTTTTTCCTTCTGTGGCCCAGCTTCTTGTAACAATTTTAATTGCATTATGTTGTCCCTGGCATATTTAAAGTAAGAAAGAAACCAAAGTTGTCTCTTGAGTCGCATAAATTATAAAGGTCACTTAATGTTGTTCACCTCTGAAGTGGAGGAGGAGGTAGGAACTTTACTTTTCCTTTAAGGGAAAGGAGAAAGCATTTCACTGCTTAACTGGAAAAGCTTACTCGGATACCTCCATAGACTGCTGTGAGAGAAAGGTTAGATGTCATGTAGTCCTATCTCACCATAATTCTTCCTGGATGGGCTCTGAGCCGAACCTTGGCTCCGACTCAGCCGATACTAAAGCTTGAGAGCTTTTACTGTCTTGAGGCTGTCCCCTATCCGTTGGTGCACCACAGCAGTTCCCCAGATCTCATTTGCCGCAAAACTTTGAGGTTGTCTTCTTTACTGGGTCGTTGGCTAAGTGAAAATTTTTGATATTTTTGACCTTATCTCTTCATCTTATTAATAGTGTTACCCTATTATCTAGCGTGATTGAGTGTTCGCTTCCCCGTCCCTTTCTTTAAGGATTGTACATCCTGTTTAAATTAGAGGGCCTTTCTTCTCTGTGTGTTAGTTTTCTTCTTCTTTAAAAAAAATAATAATTTCTCTTATAGTTGTATTATTAGTATTGTATTTGCTCTTTCCTTCTCTTAAAAATGTCTAAGGCTAAAGATAGAGAACACGAAGAACACTGCCCTTCTGGCTTTAAAAAGCGTGATAAATGTTCTCAGAAAATGTCGCTGACTGACGGTCATACCAGTTGTTTTAAAAAGCGTGATAAATGTTCTCAGAAAATGTCGCTGACTGACGGTCATACCACTTGTGTGTACTGTCTTGGAGAGCCTCATTTACAAGAATCCTGTACCTTCTGTCATGTGCTCAGCACCAGCGTTCTTAATGAAAGAAAAAGAAAACTTATCGACAGGGGTCTTATGACAAGTTCCTTCCAAGAACAGCTGGAACAAGGTCAGACAGTTTCTAAAAGTCATAAAAGGAAATCTCCATTGGTTCCTGCTTCGGAACCAACAAAAAAATCAAAAGCAGAGCAGAAGAGTTCTGGCTCCAATTCTGCTTCTTCGGTCTCAGTGCCGACTGTTTCATCGGCTCTGAGACCGTCATCTCTGTCGAGACATTCACCGATCTTGGAACCAGTTTCACCAACTTTAAGATCTTCTATTTTGGAAAGGAGGAGATCTCCATCAATCTCCACCCGTTCCTCCAGGACACTATCTGATGAGGATGTAGAGCGGGTGGTGAAGAGGCTGCTCTGTGACCCATTGCTGGCAAAAATTTTAGATCCTCCAGACTTAAGACGTCTGATCCGTCCCATCCTCAGTCTACTGATGTTCTTCGTGTTTCACTGTTGCTGTCATTACATTTGGGTAATCTGCTGGCAGGTTGCCCTCAGTCGGCCTGAATAACAAAGTCTTGGGTCCTGCTTTAGTTGCCGTTTCCTCTTCCATGACGTCTGGTCGTCAGGGGTATAAAGCATGCAGCCGACTCCATTTTATTCAGTCTTTCTTGACATCCGGTGCCCGAAGCAGAAGCAAGTTCGCAAGTGCCAGTCGGCCGACTCCTGAAATTGTCGCATTCGAGTTTCAGAACCGAAGTCTTCAGCTAAAGCTAAGTACCCCGTTGAGGAAACTTTTTCTTGCTCCTTACCGATGTGAGTAAAAGTTAATAATTGCATTACTTGTGGGAAGCAAATACCGCATAAGGATTTTCATTTGTACTGTATTCCTTGCCTAGATCCAGATCATAACGTGCCTTGCTGTCAGTTTTGTGCTAGATTTAACCAACGCACTATTAAGCGTCTGTATATTTTTGCTTCTAAATATTTCGGATCCAGATTTAATTACCCTGAAATGTCGTCTGTTGGCAATCAGACTACCGGAGTTCACAAAAAACGCAAAGAAAAAGACAGACTGTCAAGGTCCAAAACCAATGACAAAACTTTCCTAAGACAGTCGCCGGTTTGCCGGTACTCAGTGAGGTGCTTTCGCAGCCCCTGATGCCCGCTACTTTTGAATCGCAGGCCTCTACCGAGACCCATGCGGAGTCCGGTATGCCGCGAGATTCTCAGAGTATTGAATCCGCGGATGTCACTCCCTTGGATGGGTCCGTTCCCGCTGAGCAGGCACCGGCTTCTGAGGGTGTTTTCAGGCCTCAACATTTTTATATAAAACTGACGCCAGGTTCAAAAACAAGATGAAAAGCATCTTCTGTGTCTAAAAAACTGATGCATGAGCCACGTGCTCAGGTCCCTATTCCTAAAAAACAGATAATCAAAATGACTGAGGACTTAAATACCTTGATCAGGGGTTCTCAAACCCCCCCCCCCCCTGCTAAGAGGCCTAGGCAAGGCACTGACTATGAATCTTCAGATCAGGTTTCCATTTCTTCTGATTCCTCTTCTGATCAGGAATTTTCTGTTCCATCCTATGAGGATTCTGATGCGGAAGAATCCATCCCATCTGCATCTCCTCCTGAGGATTATTCCTTTGGAGAAACCTTGCATACTTTAAGGGAACATTTTCACTGGGAGAGTCAGGATTTCTCTGAATCAAAAAAGAGGCTTTGGGATTTCCTTCTTCCTCAGCATAGGCCTTTGGCAATACCTCCTGTATTAGATATTGTTGATGTGTTTTCAGAATCAAGCATGGCTCCTGATTCCCTACCTCCGGCTCCTAGTAAGCAAGACATATTACAGGGTTCCTGACTCTCACATATTTCTATTCAAAAATTCTGCTGCTGATCCTGAGACATCACACAGGGTCCCAAAGGTGTAAAGGCCTCTACAGCCAAAAATCCCTACCCCCCTCAGAGATTCCAGGGCGCTGGATAGATGGGGAAAGGAGGTTTTATACGTCTGCAACATTGGCAATTAGGGCCTTAAACTGCCAGTTTCATATGCTTAAATATCAACAGCATGTTATGGGCTTATTGAAACAGAAAATGATGTTGATTTCTGATTGTGTGGAAAATAAAGAATTACAGGAGTTATTGCATTCAGCAGAACAGGTTGGAAAGCATATTTTGCAGTGTGGTTTTGATTCCTTGGAGGCCTCTTGCAGGGCCGCGGTTACTGGATCTGTGATTAGAAGGCATGCCTGGCTCAAGGAGCAAAATTTGCCTGATGGTGTTAAAGCTAAATTGTTGGATGCCCCCTTGCGGCATGATACTCCCTTTGGTAATAAGCAGAAGAGGTTTTAAAGAAAATGGAAGACAAAGCTAAATCTATGCAAACTGTAAAAGATTTTTTTACAAGTGCAACCACCGAGGTTCAGTAGGCACTGGCCTACTAAAATTTGGTCCTTTCCTGTGTCCAACAGAGCCTCTCAAGGCAAATCCAGGGACTCAAAAGGCACTAGATACCAATGTCAAAGCAATGGGGTGCCTCCACCTCCAAATCTGGAGGAAACAAAGCACAACCCTACAGTAACCAGTCTCAATGACTTCCCTCTACCTTCACCAAGCACTTATCTTTTGACAGCCCCCTTGGTGGGAAAATTAGCACTTCATGCTCAAAATTGGCAGTTAATTATCCAGGGCAAGTGGGTATTAAACATAGTATCCCAGGGGTACAGAGTTCATTTTCATACTTTGCCAATTCCAAATGATTGGCCAGATCTGCCACAAATTCAATGGGCAGAGGCTCAGAAACAAGTTATGTCCCTCATGAATATGGGGGCTATTCAACCAGTACCAGAAAAGGAAAAAGGACAAGGTTTTTATTCACAACTTTTCCTGATACCCAGAAAATACAATGCATGGCATCCAATACTGGACTTACTGATTTTGAACACGTTCCTAGACATTCTATAATTCAAAATGCTGACTTTACAACATCTACTGCCTATGCTGGGCAGGAACGCTTGGTTAGTGACTCTAGACTTAAGAGGCATACCTGCATATCCCAATAAGGGAATTGTGCAGAAGATACCTCCGCTTCAAGGCAGGTGTTTTGCATTACCAATTCTCTGCACTGCCCTTTGGCTTATCTACTGCACCCAGGGTCTTTACAAAGTGCCTGGCACCAGTAATTGCAATCTGCAGACAAAGAAGCAAACAAATGTATCCTTATCTGGACGACTGTCTCATTCAAGCAGAGGAGACAAGGACACTCTTCTTCAACATCTGGCATTTGTAAAAAGGCTTCTAACATGCCCAGGGTACACAATAAACAAAAGGAAATCCCAACTGGTACCCTCTCAAATAATTACATTCCTGGGTGCAAGCTTGAATACAACTGCCAAACAAAGGCAACTGACAACATACTTCAAACAAAAGTCAACAAAAACCCAGTTATCTGCAAGACAAATTCTGCAGGCCTTTGGGTTCATGGCATCCTGCATTCTACTAATTCCATATGCGAGACTGCATATGAGGAAACATCAATGGTATCTAAAAAGTTTATGTAGTCAACACTGTCACAGTCTGTAAACAATGATTCCTCTCATTCCCTGCCTACAACAGGAGTTTCTTTGGTGGGCAGAGATGTCACCAAAACAAGGGACTGTCATTCACTCTACCCCCTGCCACCCAAACCCTAACTACAGACGCATCAGACTGTGCTTGGGGGGCCCACCTGGCAGGGAGATGTATTCAGGGCAAATGGAGCCCATATCAAATGCATCTGCATATCAACCAGAAAGAGATGCTAGCTGTTAAGAATGCACTGACAGCCTTCAAGGACTTGCTTCATCCAGGACAACTACTGATAAAGACGGACAACACCACGGTTATGTGGTACATAAACAAGCAGGGGTGTACACATTCCTACCCCCTTTGCAGACTAGCCATGGCATTGTGGAACACAGCTTTGACTTACCAAATACATCTTCAAGCTCAATTCCTGCCAGAAAAACAAAATACTCTGGCAGACGACCTAAGCAGAAATCTTATGGACCCGCACGAGTGGAAACTGGATCCACAAATCTTCAACAGGTTAACGCAGAAATGGGGGAGCCCAGACATAGATCTATTTGCCTCTCCCAAAGTTATCAACTGGACAAATTCTGCACAAGGACCTATCAGTCTATGCCTTTCCCCCTCTGCCACTTCTCTCCAAGGTCTTACTAAAGGTCAGACAGGAAAAACCAAAAATGATCCTAATTGCTCCACATTGGCCTCGCCAGCACTGGTACCCAGTTCTAAGAAATATGTCTCAACTCCCTCCTTGGTACTTGCCTCAGATACCTCATCTACTGTTTCAGCAGAACAATCAAATTCTGCACACTCCGCTCCGAACTCTGAACCTTGCAGCATAGCTGATCATTTAATTATTCAAATAACACCTCTCAGTAAATCTGTGATGGATGCCATTTTGGAAGCCAGAAGGCCTAGTACCAGAAAATCTTATGCTGATAAATGGAAGAGATTCTGTTCTTGGAACCAAGCACAAGGAACAGACAAAGCAAAGCCCAATATCCCTCAGATTTTACAATATTTGACTGAGATGCTTGACAAGGGCCTATCTTTTTTTTTCAATTAAAATCCATGCCTCTACCATCTCTGCTCATTACAACACAGTGCCTCCCCTCTTTTCTCATCCTCTGCTTAAACAGCGTCTTAGAGGGGCCAAAATTTTAAGGCCTCCCATAAGATCACCAACTCCTGCATGGGACCTCAATTTTGTGCTGGAAAAACTCATCCTGCCTCCTTTTGAACCAGCAGCGACTGTGGATAAAAAATTTTTATCTTGGAAAACAGCGTTCCTCTTGGCAATCACTTCAGCAAGAAGGGTTTCAGAACTACAGGCTCTCATGGCTGTGGAGCCTTTTATTACATTTTACCTGGACAGGGTGTCCCTAAGGGAGCACTTGTTGATGCTATGGTGGTAACAGCAGCCACAAAGGAGGAGTTATCTGAGACATCCTCAGATATTCATCCTCCTAATGAGTCTAGGACGATGGATAGGTATGGAATGCGTACCTTTTCTTCAGTGGCCTTTAGCTTACAATCGCTGAATTACCTTTCCCATTTTACTAGACTTCAAAGGGATCGCCTAAAGGAGTTGGGAGATAACCTTCAGGGTTCAGTAGCTTCGGGATCCGCTGACAAGGTATTTTCGCAGCTCTCCATCCTTACCTCTATTGCTAACTCCTCCATGAGGCTGATTTCTTACGCAGCTGATGGAGCAAGCAGGGTGGCAGCAGCAGGGCTCTCTCTTAAGAGACCTTCCTGGATGCATCTATGCAATTTTACGGAATCCTTCGTCTTCCTTTACCAACGTCCCCTTTGATGGTTCAACTCTTTGGACCTCAGGTAAGAGAGACTTTGACCAGGTGCGAGAAGGAAGGGGAAAACCTTATCTGCTGTCGGAGTCTGTTTCTCCCTTCTTTCAAGACCCTATCCCAAGGGTCAGACAGGAGGGAAAATGTGGTTCCGTAAATCCCAAAAAGGTTTCCCTCAAGCACAGTGTTAACCTTTCCCTTGAGGCAGAGGGAGAAGTTATAATGGAAGGTGCTGCGCGTGCAGCCGAAAGGGTCCACAACACCAGGGTGATAGAGATGCTTTCTCTGATTGACCCTTTCATCGCCCCTGAGGGGTTGCCCGCAGAGGTCGTCTCTCACTGTACCCAAGTATCTGGCTACAAATTTCTCAAGATTGATGGGTGTAAAATATAATTTCCAGAGGTTACCTCATTCCTTTTGTTTCTGATCCCCCTACAAAATCGGTCTTTACCAGATGTACCACCTGATCAAATAGACTGTGCAACATTAGAGGTTATCTCATTGTTTCAAGAACGAGTCATCCAAGAAGTCCCCACAGAGCAAATAGGATCCGGAACTTACTCATGATTCTTTTTAGTTCCAAAAAAGACCGGGGACTGGAGATCGGTTCTAGATCTCAGCAAGCTAAACACGTCTGTAAAAATATCGAAGTTCTGTATGATCACTCTGCAATCAATTTTTCCGTTTATCAGAAAAGACAATTGGATGTGCTCCATAGATCATTAGGATGCGTACTACCATATCAAAATGGACAGGTGCTCCAGAAGCCATCTGTGCTTTTGGCTGGGAGCCAGTCATTTTCAATTTTGAACTCTGCCCTTTGGCCTCACTACAGCCCCCAGGATGTTCAAATGTACGGCGGTGGTCACTGCTCGCCTGAGATGTCAAGGATTTCAGGTGTTTCCGTAAGACGACTGGCTCCTCACTGCTATCATCAAGCACCAACTAATTTGAGCCAAGGACGAGAGACTATCCTTGTGCGCCAGATTAGGAATTACAGTAAATCTAAAACAGTTCATCTCATCTCCACCACAGCGTATTATCTAGACTCAACCACCATGATAGCAAAACTGATACCAGAAAAGATAGAATCTTTGCACAACCAAGTCAGATTCTTGCTGACCAAAGACAAAAGTACAGGTCAGGATAGTTCAAGTTCTAGGGACTATGGCATCCACCATTCTTTTAGTTCCCCTAGCCCCATCTACACATGAGTGCTTCAGTGGCTACTATTTGCCCAGTAGTCAATGCAGGATCTACCTTTGTCCCACCAAATGCTCATTATAGACTCCTGCAAGAAGGATCTAATATGGTGATTACATACAGATCAGGTTTATCTAGATCTTTCCCTTATTCTCCCTCAACAAAATGCAATGTTAAGTTGTTTATCTCACCTTCATTCTTGCTGGTTGGGTTTGGAGCCGATCCTCTGCTCAGACTCGGCCATCTTCAAAAGCTCGAGAGCTGCTTACTGGCTCGAGGCCCCCCCTATATCCCATGATGCCTGGCGCTAGATACCCAGATCTCGTTTGCCACTTCTGCTACGAGGTTGCGTTGACTGGCTCAGGTCGTATATTTTCTCTTTATTCACTATATTTAGGACTTTTTTGTGCTTTATTGAATATACGCTTATTGTCATAGCTAAGTAGGTTCTATGGTAGTTTGTTAGTGTCCCCCCCCCCCTTAAAAACTTTTCTCCTTGGAGAGTTTTCCTCTCCCTCCCCCACTCCCGTTTACCTTTTCAAAGTAAGCCGTTTTAGTTAGAGGCGTATCATTGTTTTATTTTTTAAGGTAGTCAAAGTTCATTAGAAATTGTGGTAGTTGTAGGTCTTATATAGTGTGTGCGTGTGCTGTTAGGGTGTGGTAACTTGTGTGGTTTGTGTATATTTTTTTTCCAGTTACCTACTCTCCTTTATACTTGTTCTTTGTAATTGATTTTCCTTCACAGGAATGTCTAAAGACACAAAAGTGTCGGGATTCAAGAAGTGTGACTCATGCGGTCAGAAAATGTCTCCGACAGATGATCACACTTGTGTTTATTGCTTGAGCTCCCTACACCTGCAGGACTCTTGTTCGGTGTGTCACGCCTTTAGTCCAAGAGTCCTGCAGGAGTGTAGGAATAAGCTTATCCTTAGGGGGTTGCTTAAACCTGAAGGTTCACCAGCCAAGTCTCAGTCAGTGAAACCTTCTAGGCCATCGAAGCCATCGCAGAGTATGGCTTCTGCTTCAACTTCGGTTCCGGCTGGAACCGAAACACCTATCTCTACGTCAACTTCGGCTCCGACCGGAGCCGAAGTACCAATCTCCCAGTCGGCACCGACTCTTCCATCGGAACCGTCAGGGAGTCGAAAATGCTCCAGGTCACCATCCTTGGAGTCGATGCACACTGCTCCAGGGTCACTCTTACTGCAATCTGAGCGTGGTCATCGGTCCCACTCTTCTCGGTCGTCTAGGTTATCTGACCATGATTTGGAGGGAGTGGTGAGCAGGCTTTTAAAGTTGCAGGCCCTGGCAAAAATGCTATCCAGCCCCCCTCATCAGGGCTCGGCTCTACCTGTTTCTCCGATAGTTCCTCCTTCGCCTCATCCCTTGAGTTCGGAGCCGGAGCATGCTGTGGCTGGAACCGTGGGTCCGTCGGCACCAATACTTCCCCTTTCGGTTCCGTCGTCAGCTCCGATCTCTTCCATGGTGCCATCGTTGGAGGGATCTAGGCGCCAGGACTCCCTCGTCGGCTCCGAGGGGGCGAGTGGCATCAGACCCTTGTCTGACCCTGTTCTCCCTCTCGGAGCTTCGGCGCAGGTGAGATCGGCTCCTACATTGGCTTCGGAGCAGTCTCTCTCGGTGCCGGGAAGGATTCCGGTCTCTTCGGAGTCGGAGCCTTCTCTGGTATCGGGAAGGGGTGCCTTCGAGGTCATGAGGAGTGTGCTGGCATCTGAGTCAGCCTCACGGTCAGCCTCATCGGCTCCTCCCCCCATGGTGCCTGCTTCTGCCTCTGCCCCTCCTCCAGACCTCAAGCGTGGGGAACAAGTGCTCCAGGGTACCCCATTGGGTGTATCTTCCTCTTCCGAGGCCTCCCCCGTTCATTCAGAGGAGCCCACTCGAAAGAGGAAATGCAAGAGGAAGCATGTTGACTCCCCTGAGTCTGTCACTTCAGATACTGACTTGGAGGAGTCTTAAGGGTCCCAGAGATGCCCCTTTGAGGGACGTCTCCTTCTCAGACATCCTTGAAATCCTTAGGCAGAGGGGGAACTGGACTACCCTTAACCCTTCCGATGATGAGTCTGTATTCCTGGAAGCATTTGGTTCCCAACCCTCCACCTCCAGGGTGTCTCCGCCTTTCGATCCACTGATGTCGGTGGTGGCTCGAAAGGCGTGGTCAGCTCCAGACTCAATGGAACCAACTCCCTGTAGGCCCACAAAATTCATCACTGCCCCTCAAGACTAGCAATTTCTGACCAAGGGAGTTCCCATGGATGCCATGGTGGTAGCAGCGGCCACTTAAAGAAGTTGGCTGAAACTTCTTCGTCTGTCCACCCCCCTAATAAGGAATCTAGGACGATGGACAGATATGGGAAGCGGATGTTTTCCTCAGTGACCTTTTCTATGAGGTCTCTGAACTATTTGTGCCATTTTACCCGCCTTCAAAGGGATCTCCTTAAAGAGCTAGGAGATGCCCTTCAAGATCCATCAGTTGCGGGGGCTCAGGCTAAGATTGCCTCCCAGCTGGTGACACTAAATTCTGTAGTAAACTCCTCCATGCGGCTCATCTCTTATGCAGCCGATGGAGCGAATAGGGCCGCAGGCACAGATGTGGCTTTGAGGAGACCCGCTTGGATGCGGTTATGCAACTTTGCGGAACCCTTCAAAATGTCTTTCACCAACACCCCCTTTGATGGTTCTGCTCTGTTTGGACCACAGGTGAAGGATACCCTTACCAGGTGTGAGCAGGAAGGCAAGACTCTCTCTGCTGTTGGAGTCCGTTTTTCCACTCCTTCAAGACCATATCCCAAGGGTCAGAAGAGTGGGAAGATGTGGTTCTAGAAATCCCAGGGAGCTGTGCCTGGCACACGTGGAGAGTTCCCCTCCAGGGGCAGAGGAGGGAACAACAATAGACGCTGCCGTAGGGGCAGGGGGGGTCCGCAAAATGAGGGCCAAAGGGAATCCTTCTCTGACAAGCCCTTACAGCATCCCTGAAGTGCTGCCCGACTGTCCACCTTCGGAGGCAGTCGGGGGAAGATTATCGCTGTACCCAAAAGCCTGGCAAAGTATAACACAAGACAAATGTGTACTTTCTATCATATCCGAAGGCTACAAAATTCCCTTCTTTCGCACTCCACTCTTTTCCAACAAATCCCTTCCAGATGTTCCACCCAATCTAAGGGATCAAGCAGTTCAAGAAATTTCAAAACTGCTAAGAAAAAGAGCCATCCAGTCAGTCCCAGCAGACCAACAAGGATCTGGAACTTACTCAAGGTTCTTTTTGGTACCAAAAAAGACAGGGGACTGGAGACCCATTCTGGATCTCAGCAGACTAAACAGGTCTGTTCAAAGAACGAAGTTCCGGATGATCACGCTACAGACCATTTTACCCTTTCTGGGTCAGGACAATTGGATGTGCTCCATAGATCTTCAGGACGCGTACTATCATATCAAAATGCACAGACGCTCCAGAAGATTCCTCCACTTTCGGCTGGGGCCAATCATTATCAGTTCAGAGCGCTGCTCTTTGGTCTCACCACAGCCCCCAGGGTGATCACCAAATGTTTGGCAGTAGTCACCGCTCACTTGAGACTGCAAGGATTCCAGGTGTTTCCATATTTAGACGACTGGCTCCTTACTGCAACCACCAGGGATCACCTGCTGCTAGCCAGAGACTACACCATCCAAACGTGCTCTACTCTAGGCATCACAATAAATTTCTAAAAGTCTGCATTGTCGCCTTGTCAATCTATCAACTTTATAGGTGCAAATTTAAACACAGGACATGTCAACGACTCTCCCAGCAGACAGAGTGTTAGCCATTCAACGACATGTGCAGGTCTTATTAGGTTGCAAAAAGATTCAGGCCAGATTTGTCCTAAAAACATTGGGTCTCATGGCAGTGGCTATAATACTAGTTTCCCTTGCACGTTTTCACATGAGGATTCTTCAGTGGATGATGTTCACACAATGGTCCTTCCAGCAACTCCCAATGTCTCGCATGATAATAATCACACAATCATGCAAAAACCAACTTGTTTGGTGGATGGTTTCCCCATCATTACACCAGGGCAGACAATTCGTTTTTCCTCCTCCAGTAGCTACGTTGACCATGGACGCCTCCCTGATCGGGTGGGGGGGGGGGCATTTTCAGGGCAGAACAGTCCAAGGTACCTGGCAGCCTCACGAGTACCATCTGCATATCAATGTCTTGGAGATGAGAGCCGTGCTTTTAGCATTGCAAGCTCTTCAGAACTCTCTTCCCACCAGGACCATTGCAATTCAAGCAGACAATATGTCAGTGGTATGGTACATCAACAAGCAGGGCGGAACCAAGTGGTACCCCTTATGTCGAGAAGCACTCAGACTTTGGCAGTGGGCGACCTCTTCCCAACGGTTTCTGATTGCAGCGCACATCCCTGGGAAGTCCAACGTTATAGCAGACAGGCTGAGCAGTGCAATTCTTATGCCTCACGAGTGGTCTCTCAGTCAGACTGTGGCGGACAAAATCTTCCGCAAATGGGGTCAGCCTTGCTGCGACCTTTTTGCCACCCCCTTCATCAGCAAGTGCGACAATTTCTTCTCTCTCCTTCCTTCTCCCGGGACACCTCCCCAGAGACGCTCTAGTTCACGATTGGCCCCAGGGACTTATTTATGCATTCCCTCCATTTCCCCTCATTCCCAAACTAATTCAGAAAGCTACCACATTGGGATGCAAGATGATCCTCATTGCCCCTTACTGGCCTTGACAAATTTGGTTCCCTTTTCTGCATCATCACCTTCTGGAGCAGCCCTGGACCCAATTCCAGAACTCCTAATCCATCAATCGGGCGGGCTGCACCAATCTCTTCAATCTCTCCAGCTCACTGCTTGGTTTCTCCACTTCCGACCTTAGCCAGGCTTCCCAACCTCTCTAATTCGGTGCGTGAAATCATCTCATCTTCGCATAAGTCGACCACTAGGAAAACTTATGCTAGCAAGTGGAAACGTTTTTCCTTATGGGCAGAGAACAGGAAGATAGATCCCTTTTCAGCCCCTGTGCCCCATATTTTAGAATTTCTAGCGGAACTTTTTCGGACAGGATCCTCTTCTGCCACGATTAGAGTTCAGCTAGCTGCAATTTCAAACTTTCATACGGGCCTATCTGATTCTAGCATCATGTCCCATAAGCTTTGTAAAGCCTTTCTTAAAGGGACCACTCTACTCAGGCCCCCCCAGTAAGAGATCCCCCGCCTCCGTGGGATCTGAATTTAATTCTAGCTTCCCTGATACTGCCTCCCTTTGAACTGGCAGCTTCCTGTTCCTTGAAGTTTCTTTCTTGGAAAACCCTTCTGGTCGCAGTTACGTCGGCCAGAAGAGTTTCTGAACTTCAGGCTCTTTGTGTTCGTCCTCCTTACCTAGTTTTTCACAATAATAGAGTTTCTTTTCTGACTAACCCTTCCTTTCTTCCAAAGGTTACTTCTGATTATAATTTGAATCAGTCCATTGAACTACCTGTGTTCTTTCCAAATTATTCCAACAAGGCAGAATACAAGTTACATCAGCTGGACATCCATAGACAATTACGCTTTTACTTGCATAGAACCAGGCAAATCAGACCAGTTGTTCCTGTCTTACGTTGAGGGAAAACGAGGCATACCGGTGTCAAAAGTCACCTTATCTAGGTGGTTTACTTCTACTATTACCTTTATATATCAGTTAAGAAATAGAGCTTCCTGCTAAACCCAAAGGTCACTCCACCAGAGCTCTAGCTACTTCTGTGGCTTTTCAGGCCAGATTGCCAATGGAAACTGTTTGTGCGGCAGCTACATGGGCTAATCCACGTACCTTCATTTCACATTATAAACTGGATGTGGCTTCCAGAAGCAGAGCTGATTTTGGTTCCGCTGTTCTAAAGAGTCTGTTCTGATGAGCCACCCAGGATTGAGGTGCTAGGGACGCTGTCCCAACCAGCAAGAATGAAGGCGAGATAGACAACTTAACATTAAGAAGTTATGTACCTACCATAACGTTCCATTTTAGTTGTCTTCTTCTCGCCTTCTTTCTTGCATCCCACCCTCCATCCCCCTATCCTAGTAGACCGAGAAAAGTTCCTTAGGTTTGTTGATCACTGGCTGAGTCTTCTCTGGCTATTACCTCTGTCAGTCTCTCCAGTAGGATGTCCTTCAAGGATGCATCTGCAGTCATAACATATGGGTTGTCCTGCCTCAGGCAGCCCTTCGGTCGGCCGGATTCCAAAGTCTGGGTCTGGCCTCTGCTGATGTCGCACTTTCCCCGACGTCATAGCTTCTGGGGTATAAAGGCATCAGTCGACGCCATTTTCCTCAGTCTTTCTTGCCACGTGGTGCCCGAAGCAGAAGCTGTTCGCAAGTGCCGGTCGGTCAGATCCAGAGATTTCAGCTACCGAATACTTCGAAAAAAGCTAAGTACCCCGTTGGGGACTCTTTCTTGCCTCAGCCGATGTCAGACAAAGTAAATAATTGTTTAACTTGTGGGAAACAAATACCTCATAAGGATTTCCATTCTTACTGCCTTCCCTGCTTAGGCCCAGACCACGACGTATCAGCTTGTTTAGCCTGTGCCTCCTTCAACCGACGGACTCTTAGACGTCGGTCGGAGTTTGCAGAAGAATTTTTCAGACCCGCTTTTGCATATAAAATGCCGTCGGAGACACAGACTACGCATTTGGCCAAAAAACGCAGGGAAAAGGACCGACACTCGCGGCCCGCGGTTTCGGCTGAAACCACGGTTAGGCCTAAAACTGAAACTGAGCCCTCGGTTCTTCCTACGACAGAAACCTTACCTCCGATAACCGAGGCCAGAGAGGCCCCGGCTGAGTCGGCTTCAGAAATCCCTACCGAAGCTAGCGCTCAAGATTTGTCCGACAACATTCCTTTGGACATTTCTACACCTGCACGTGGGGCAGTTAGGCCCCCAGCTTCTATGTCTATTAAGGCCTTCTCCAGGGTTAAAGCTGCCAAACTTTCAAAAGCTTTACCTGCCAAATCTACTTCTCAGAGGCCTTCCTCAAGTTCTCAGATTCCCAGTCTTGCTGAGGACCTTATATCCTTGATTAGGGGTTCCCAACCTCACCCAGACAGGGCCTCCCAACCTCCACCAGACAAAAGGCCTAGGACTGAACCCTCTGAACCTGTCTCCTCTGATTACTCCACGGATGGATCTGATTTGTCAGACCATCAGGAAGGGGCCTATTCTCCTTACGAGGATTCAGATGCTGAAGATTCTATCCCTTCTGTCTCCCCTTACTGAAGAATTTTCCTTTGGGGAGACCTTGCACTCTATGAGGGAACACTTTCAGTGGCAGGGTCAGGAGTTTTTCAGATTCTAGAAAAAGGCTAAGGACTTTTTTACATTTGCCCCAGCATAGGCCCTTAGCCATACCACCAGTGCTAACTGTAATTGATGATGTGTATAATGATGTTAGTTCTGCACCTGATTCTCTTCCTCCGGCCCCTGCCAAACCTGACAGATATTACAGGGTCCCGGATTCTCACTTCCACCTGTACAAAGCCCATGCTGCAGATCCAGAAACTATTTCACAGGGCCCAAAAGGTGTTGCAGCTGCCACTGCCAAAAATCCCCTACCCTCTGAAAGAGAGTCTAGAGCATTAGAGAGATGGGGTAAAAAGGTTTATACTTCTGCTACTCTTTCTGCCAGGGCTTTAAACTGTCAATTCCATATGATACAGTACCAGGAATATTTGTTAGATCAGCTGAATAAGAAGCTTTCTTCTCCTGAACCTTTAGACCGTAAATCCCTTCAGGATTTGGTACACAACTCTCAGCAGGTCAGTAATCATTTCTTAAAATGTGGCTATGATGCACTGGAGGCTTCATTTAGATCAGCTATGACTTGGGGCAGTAATTCGTAGGCATGCCTGGCTAAAAGAGCAATCCCTGCCAGACCATGTCAAGGCTAAGCTCCTAGATGCTCCAATGGAGAAACAAAGTTTATTTGGCTCCCCTGCACAGGAGATTCTAAAGAAGGTGGAAGAAAAAGCAAATTCTGTGCAGACAGTAAAGGAATTTCTACAGGTCCAACTTCCGAGGTTCAGCAGAAACTGGCCTTCCAAGAATTGGTCCTTTCCAGACACCTCCAGAGCTCAGAGAGGCAGGAATAGACGCCCTCGAGGTAGAGGTCAATCAAAGGGTGCCTATAGGGGCAGTCAGTGGCAGCCTGCCAACCAGAGCAGTACTGCCACAGCTGCAACTACAACCACTAGCACAGGACAGACACAATGACTTGACTCTTATTCCGCCTACCAGGGAACAACTGGAAGCTCCCTTGGGCAGAAAGTTGGCTTTATTCTCAAATAATTGGCATTGCATTACAAAGGACACATGGACATTGCAAACAATAAACAAAGGATACAGGTTTCACTTCCACACTTTACCCAAAAGGAGCGGAATGCCAAACCTACCACCAAATCAGAAGCTTTAAGACAAATCAAAAATTTACTTCAGATGAAAGCGATAGAAAGGGTACCATCTATGGAACAAGGCCAAGGATTTTACTCCAGACTATTCCTTGTACCAAGAAAAGAAAACCAATGGAGGCCTATTCTCGACTTGTCCGCACTGAACTCATATCTCATTGTACCAAAATTCAAAATGCTGACTCTACAGCAACTTCTTCCCATGTTGGGCAAGGAGTCTTGGCTGGTGGCTCTAGATCTCAAGGAGGCATACCTGCACGTCCCTATCCGACCAGATTGCAGAAGACACCTCAGATTTCTTGCAGGATCAGAGCATTATCGATTCTCAGCATTACCCTTTGGCTTATCTACTGCGCCCAGAGTATTCACAAAATGCCTGGCATCAGTAATTGCACATTACAGACTTCAGGGAATTCAAATCTACCCATACCTGGACGACTGCCTAATACAAGCGGACAACAAGACAAAATTGATAAAGGATTTGGCCTATGTCATACACCTGCTACAGGCCTTGGGATACACAGTCAACATCCAAAAGTCAAGACTAGTGCCATCCCAAAGGATAACCTTTTTGGGTGCAGATCTGGACACAATAACTCAGATGGCTTTTCTCACAGAAGAAAAACAAAAACAACTTCCAGATTATTTTATGACTTTGACGAGACAAACTCAGCTTACTGCAAGGAAAGTCCTGCAGGCCCTGGGTTTCATGGCATCCTGCATAATCTTGATCCCACATGCCAGGCTGCATATGAGAAAATTACAATGGTACCTAGGGAATGTATGGTCTCAACACAGACACAGTCTAGAAACCATGATACCAATCATTCCATGCCTTCAAAAGGAATTCCTGTGGTGGGCTCAGGCATGCCAGTCCAACAGAGGGTTGCCTTTCAAGAAACCAAAACCAAGGCAGACATCACCACGGACGCCTCAGACCTAGGATGGGGAGCACACATGGAGGACAAATGTATTCAAGGCCTATGGTCTCAAGGACAGCTAAACTTGCACATAAACCTAAAGGAGATGCTGGCAGTGAAGCATGCAATCGAGGCATTCAAACCATTTCTCCAGCAAGGACATCTGCTGATAAGGACAGTCAACACCACGGTCATGTGGTACATAAACAAACAGGGAGGCACGCATTCCTACCCTCTATGCCGGATGGCAATGGATCTATGGAACCTAGGCCTGAATCTCAATATCCAGCTGCAGGCCATATTTGTACCAGGAAAAGAGAATTCACTAGCAGACAGCTTAAGCAGGACTACCACGGATGCTCACGAATGGATGCTGCATCCAGACATCTTCAAACTCATAACAAAGAAATGGGGATTGCCAGAGATAGAGCTGTTCGCCTCCCCTCTCAACCACCAACTGAAGAAATTCTGCTCAAGGACATACCACCCACAAGCCTGGAGGGTGGACTCTCTCTCTTTCAGCTGGAATGCCGTAATAGTGTATGCATTCCCACCTCTCCCATTGATGTACAAGGTTCTTCTGAAGATCAGGGAGGAACAGCCAAAGGTGATACGAATAGCTCCGGACTGGCCAAGACAACACTGGTATCCGCTACTGAAAAACATGTCTCAGGCGAACTCATGGCCTCTACCCCTATGTCCTCTTCTTCTAACGCAGAACAATTTCAAAACCCTGCATCCAAACTTGAAAACTCTGCAACTAACTGCCTGGAAAATTGTTTAAAACCAAACCAAACTGTCTTATCCCAGAGGGTCAAGGACATTATCCTGGAGGCTCGCAGACCCTCCACAAGGAAGGCATACTCAGCTAAATGGAAGAGATTCCTCATTTGGAGCACATCAAAGGGCACAGATGTTACAGTGGCAAACCTAGCACACATCCTAGAATACTTAGCAGAATTGTTCCACAATGGCTTGTCTTACTCTTCCATTAAGATTCATGCTTCAGCAATTTCAGCAGAATACAATATGGATCCTCCTATCTTCTCTCACCCTCTACTCAGACAATTTCTGAGAGGGATCAAAAATGTTAAACCTCCAAGGAGACCCCCTCTACCTGCATGGGATCTCAATTTTGTACTGGAAAAATTAACACTACCTCCTTTTGAACCAGCAGCATCAGCAGACTTACAGTTTTTATCTTGGAAAACTGCTTTCCTTCTGGCAATCACTTCAGCAAGAAGAGTATCCGAGCTACAGGCATTAATGGCAGTGCAGCCTTTCCTTATTTTTCACCAGGATAGAGTGTCTCTGAGAACCAATCCAACTTTCATGCCAAAGGTGGTATCCAGGGTATCCTTGAACCAAGCCATTCATTTGCCTACGTTCTTCCCTAACCCACAGAACAAAGGAGAGAAACTCTTGCACACCTTGGATATACGCAGACAACTACGCTACTATCTGGACAACTAAAACCAGCAGAAAAACTGACCAACTTTTTGTAGCCTATGCAACTGGGGTGCAAGGAAAAGCAATTTCCAAACAGACAATTTCAAAATGGATAGGAAATTGCATTCGCTTTTGCTACTCCTTTCATGGAAAGACAGCTCCTGAACATATCAGGCCTCATTCCACAAGGGCCACAGCCACCACTACAGCTTTCCTATGAGGGGTGGCTACCAAGGACATTTTAGAAGCTGCTACTTGGAGCTCCGTGCATACATTTGCCAAGCATTATAATCTACCTTTATACTCCAGATCCCGAGCAGGCTTTGCAACTGCAGTTTTACAGGGGATCTTAACTACACCATCCTTATCTTAGTACCTCCTCCCCCAGTTTTGCTATGGTATTCTACCCATATGTTATGACTGCAGATGCATCCTTGAAGGACATAGTACAGTTTTGTACCTACCATAAATGTAGATGTCCGATAGGTATGCATCTGCAGTCAGGATTACCCACCCTCCTTCCCCTCTGTGGTATTCCTAGGGTGCTTACCCCTCTTTCAGCTAGCTGGGGGAATCTGTTATGGTGTATTTGTTTGTTTGTATATATGTATATATTTTTTGCTACTGTTTGGAACATTCAACATTTATCCAAATTTAGCCTTTCTAGAGGGCACCTGGCATCTGGGGCAAGAAGCACTGAGAAAATGGCGTCGGCTGATGCCTTTATACCCCAGAAGCTATGACGTTGGGGAAAGTGCGACATCAGCCGAGGCCAGACCCAGACTTTGGAATCCGGCCGACCGAAGGGCTGCCTGAGGCAGGACAACCCATATGTTATGACTGCAGATGCATACCTATCGGACATCTACATTTATGGTAGGTACAAAACTGTACTTTCCTGTATCCTGCTAAATTTACTGTATTATAATTGTTATTATGTCTGTAGTTAGGTTACCAAACGAGATCTGGGTATCTAGTGCCAGGCATCATGGGATATAGGGGGGGGCTTTGAGCCAGTAAGCAGCTCTCGAGCTTTTGAAGATGGCCGAGTTGGAGCGAAGGATCGGCTCCGAACCCAACCAGCAAGAAAGAAGGTGAGAAGAAGACAATTAACATGGAACATTATGGTAGGTACATAACTTCTTATTCTTGACCACGGGCGCTTCCCAGATAGGATGGGGGGACATTATCTGGGAATGACTGTCCAAGGTATCTGGCAGGATCACGAGAACCACTTGCATATAAATGTTCTGGAGATGAGAGCAGTGCTATATGCGTTGCAAGCACTTCACAGTTCTCTTCCCACCATGACAATTGAAATTTCAATCAGACAACATGTCTGTAGTGTGGTACATAAGCAAAGGGGAATCAAGTCTTACCCACTTTGTTGAGAGGCACAAAGAGTATGGCAATGAGCGATGAACTCTCAACGTTTTCTGGTAGCAACGCACATTCTGGGGAAGTCCAGTGTGATGGCAGACAAACTTAGTTAATTCTGATGCCTCACGAGTGGTCCCTGAAAACAGAAGTTGCAGAAGATATTTTCCGCAAATGGGGCTACCCTTGCTGTGATCTATTTGCCACGCACATGAACGCCAAATGCAGCAACTACTTTGCCCTCATTCCCCATCCAGGAATGTAACCCAGGGATGCTCTGGTCCACAATTGACCTCCGGGACTTTATGCTTTTCCACCCTTTCCTCTCATGCCCAAAGTGATTCAGAAAGCAAAACTGTTGAGTACCCTGATCCTCATTGCTCCTTACTGACTATGCCAAGTCTGGTTTCCCCTTCCTGTGGACTTCTCTTGGAGGAACCATGGATTCTGGAACCATGTCGAGACCTTCTGATTCACCATTCGGGACAGTTCCATCCTACCATCCAAACTCTGAAATTAACAGCATGGCTGCTCCAGTTCCAAGAATAGCCAGGTATATATCTTTTTCTCCTACTGTTAAACAAATCCTTATTTCTTCCCACAAACCTTCCACCAGGCAGTTATACTGCAGCAAATGGCAAAGGTTTTCCATTTGGGTGACTAAACAAGGCATAGATCCCTACTCATCCCCCATAGAGTCTATCCTATCCTTCCTCACATCTATTTTTCAAGAAGGAGCTGCAGCTGCTACCATTAGAGTTCAGTTGGCTGCCATCTCAAATTATCATTTTGGGAACATGGGAAATCCTATTATGTCCCATTCTTTATGTAAAACCTTTTTAAAAGGAGTCCTCCTTCTCAGACCTCCAATCAGGCAGCCTCCGGAGCCCTGGGACTTCAACTTAGTTCTGACTACATTGATTTCTCCACCATTCGAACCGGCTTCTTCATCTGACTTGAAATTGTTGTCTTGGAAGGCATTGTTCTTAGTAGCTATAACATCTGCTAGGAGGGTTTCAGAATTGCAAGCTCTGACCATTCTACCTCCATATATTATATTCCATAAGGACAGAGTTTCCCTAAGAACTAATCCGTCTTTCCTCCCTAAGGTATGCTCAGAACATAATCTAAACACAACTATTGAATTTACCAGTTTTCTTCCCCAATTACAGTAATAAATCAGAACACAGACTGCATCAATTAGATGTACATAGAATTCTCCGATTTTACCTGCACATGACTAAAGATTTCAGGAAATCGGATCAATTGTTTCGTTCTCAGAGAAAAACAAAGGCTTGCCCATTTCCAAAGTAACTCTGTTTAAATGGCTTTCAGACTGCATTTCATTCTCTTACAAAAGTGTTGGGAAACAATTGCCTGCTAAGGTAAGAGGTCATTCAGCTAGAGCAATATCAGCCACATATGCCTTCAAATCCAAACTTCCAATTGATACCATTTGTGCAGCAGCTAGATGGACAAGACCTCATACCTTTGTCACTTATTATAAATTCGATTTGGCCTCCCGGGACAGGTCATCCTTTGGGTCCACTGTGCTAAAGAGTCTGTTTGCTTGAGCCATCCGGGATAGAGGTGCAGGGGACGCTGTCCCATTTGGACTACATAACATTAAGAAGTTATGTACTTACCATAATGTTCCATGTTTGTAGTCCATCTCGCCTACATTCTTGTATCCCACCCTCCTTCCTGTATCCTGGAGGGAACTGGTGGACTATCCATTATGCTGTCTGACCTTGTTATAGTTGTCTGTCCACATGCCATGGATAGTAAAACAAAATCAGTAGATGTTCTTCATGTTTCACTTTTGTAGTTATTACATTTGGGTTATCTGCTTGCAGGTAGCCCTCAGTCTGCCTGATTAACAAAGTCTTGGATCCTGCGCCAGTTGCTATCCCTTCTTCCATGACGTCAGGGATATAAAGCATGCAGCCGATGCCATTACATCAGTCTTTCTTGCCGTGCGGTGCCCGAAGCAGAAGCAGTTTGCACGTGCCAGTCGGCTGACTCCTGAAATTTTCGTTTTCGAGTTTCAGAACCAGAGTCTTCAACTAAAGCCAAGTATTCCATTGGGGAAACTTTTTCTTGCTCCTTACTGATGTTAGTAAAAGTTTATAATTGCATTAGTTGTGGAAAGCAAATACCTTGTAAAGATTTTCATTCATACTGTATTCCTTGCCTAGGCCCTGACCACGACGAAAAAATGCAAAGACAGAGACAGGCCGCCGAGGTCTAAAACTGCCGACGACGCTTTTCCTAAGCCAGTCGCCAGTTCGCCAGTACTCAGTGAGGCACTTTCGCAACCCCTGATACCAGCTGCTTCTGATTCGCAGGCCTCTACTGAGACCTATTCAGAGTCTGGTATGCCGCGAGATGCTTCAACTTTGGAACCCGCGGATGTCTCTACCTTGGATGGGTCCGGAGCTGCTGTGCAGGCACCGGCATCTGCGGGTGTATTCAGGCCTACGGACTTGCATATTAAACAGACGCCTCCTTCACTTAGGCCTAAATCTCGAACCATGCCTAAAAAAACGATCCCCAGGCCTTTATGCCTAAAAAACAAATAAGAATGGCTGAAGATCTGATAACTCTAATCAGGGGTAGCCAACACCCCCTTTCTAAGAGGCCTAGGACTGAAGTTGTTTATGAATCTTCTGACCAGGATTCTGTTTTTTCTGATTCTTCTGATGATCTGAATTTGCCCTTATCTACTTATGAGGATTCTGATGCAGAGGACTCAATTCCCTCTGCTTCCCCTCCAGAGGATATTTCTTTTGGGGAGACGTTACATAGTCTAAGGGAGCATTTCCACTGGGAAAGCCAGGATTTTTCTGATTCAGAAAAGAGGCTTAGGGATTACTTACTCCTACCTCAGCATAGGCCTTTAGCTATTCCTCCTGTACTAGACATTGTTGATGCTTTTTTGGAATCTGGTTTGACTCCTGATTCCTTGCCTCCTGCTCCCAGAAAACCTGACGGATACTACAGGTCCCCGAAGTCACACAAGTTCCTTTTTAAAAATCCTATTGCGGATCCAGAGACTATTTTACAGGAGCCCAAGGGCCTTAAAGCTTCTACTGCTAAAAATCCTACCCCTTCTGATAGAGACTCCAGGGCACTGGATAGATGGGGTAAGAAGGTTTACACTTCTGCAACCTTGGCCATTAGGGTTTTAAACTGCCAGTTTCATATGTTAAAGTATCAGCAACATGTTATTGGATTGCTTAAACAGAAAATGATGCTGATTCCTGACTGTGTGGAAAATAAAGAATTACAGGATTTAATGCATTCTGCTGAACAAGTTGGAAAACATACTTTGCAATATGGTTTTGATTCATTAGAGGTCTGTTGCAGGGCTGCTGTTACTGGGTCTGTGCTCAGAAGGCATGCTTGGCTAAAGGAGCAATCTTTGCCCTATCATGTTAAAGCTAAATTGTTAGATGCTCTCTTAAATCAGGACCGCCTGTTTGGCAACAAGACTGAGGAAGTTCTTAAAAAGATGGAAGATAAAGCTAAATCTATGCAAACTGTTAGATTTCTTAAAAGTTCAGCCTCCTAGATTTAGTAGGCACTGGCCCTCTAAGAATTCGTCTTTTCCAGCCCCTTCCAGGTCTTCTCAAGCCAAACCCAGACATAGCAAAAACCCCAGGTTTCGGTCCCAGGGGAGACACAGGACTAAGCAGTGGGGGGGGGGGGGGGGGCTCCACTTCCAAATCTGGGAGTAATAAGATTCCCCCCTATGGTAAACTATCTCAATGACTTTCTTTTAAAAATTCCTAGCACTTATCAAGTGACTGCCCCTTTGGGGGGAAAGATTGCTGTTCATGCAAAGAACTGGGAACTTATTACCCAGGATAAATGGGTTTTAAATAGTGTCCCAGGGATACAGATTTCACTTCCACATGTTGCCAACACCAAGTGGGTGGCCAGACCTACCCCCACATCAGTGGGCAGAGGCCCAAAAGCAAGTACTTTCTCTATCAAGCATGGGGGCTATTCAACTGGTACCAGAAGAGGAAAAGGGATAAGGATTTTACTAGATACAAGAAAACAGTAAAGTATGTCTGCTGAATAATTCCAACAAAGACTTTCTATTGACTGTACCAAATTTTACATGTCATACCCAGGCCTGAGCTAGGACAGCCAGCAGCCCTTGCTTCCCCTTCTACATAACCTTTCACTATCACTTCCCTCCCACCTGTATAGATCCCCCCCTTGTTTTTTTCGTTTTATTCCCACTTTCCAATCTGTAGTCTACCATTGTTCTTCCCTCTCAATCTAACTAGCTATACTAGACTTGCCCACTAGATGGCACCCTAATTCCAGACTTTTTCTACTCTTACCCTTTTTCTCTTTATCAACTCCTTACACCTATTTCTTAAATTCAGTAGTCCCTGAAGGGCTATTAGCCACCTCTTTTGCTTTTTCCTTCTATTTTACTGTCCACTGATACCTCCCCAGTCCTCTCTCCCTTTTCTTTTCTTTTTTTTCCCCTTTCCCCTGCACATATACAGACTACAGACACTTTCTAGCCCGTATTATTTTCCATTCCATCACCAGAACTAGCCTAGCTGATTGTTTTTCATTAACTGCTTCAGTATCTGTTTCTACCCGCTCCGTTCGCCCTGCCAGCTCACTCCGCTCTCCTCCCTACCCCCAATTCTCACCCACCCCAGGGATCCTACCTTTATACTTCCTTAACCACACCTCTTCCTGTTGCACTCCAACCACACCCCTTCCTCTTTCCATTACCTTCTAACCGCACCTCTTTCCTCTCACCTGTACTCTCTAATACCTTGTGATCACACTATTTCCTCTTCTCAATCACTCTTCCCTCTTCCCTCTATCTTTTCTCCCTACAAACTTTCCTATTACCCAACTCCACAAATATTACCCTCTCACTACTCTACTCATATCTCACCATACCCTACTCACTCTCTCATCTCCACCCAATATATTTCTATCTTCTACCTACAAAGAACCAATATCTATCCAAATAATGAATACTCAATTCATCCCATCCTGTCACATTCTTATTCACACTCTCACTATTACCTCCCTTAATCCTTACTCATCTTTTCACCTCATTTGAGAACCCACTAGACCCAAACCGAAACTATCCCAAAAAAGAAACCAACTCTCCATACTCACCTTTACTTTTTATTCACGCTAATATAACATCCTCATCTAATTACACACTTCCTAAATATCATAGAACTCTACACACAAAGTACAACAATCTAACCCAAAAAAAATATCTGTCTCTATACAGCAGATTCAAAAACCCATACTATCTAAGCCTGTTACTCTCTATAAAGGATGGTGACATCCACCCTAACCCAGGCCCCCCAACAACTCCCATCTCTCTCCTCTACCTCAAAGAACCACCTACCCAAGCCCTTTCTAGACCATACAACTCCCTCTTAATTGCTCATCTTAACATACGCAGTATAAATAACAAAGTAACTCGACTCCAAGCTCTAACTGAAATCTATTCCTTTGATATTCTCTGCTTAACAGAAACTTGGCTAAAACCTTCAACCAAAGACAATGAAATCATCCTACTTGGATATAATATCCTAAGACTAGACCGAACATCTAAGAAAGGTGGAGGGGTTGCTATCCTATATAAACCTAGCTTACAATTAACTACTCAACTGCAAACCACCTATAGACTCCAATGCAGAAATTCTTATCTCCAAACTTAACGATTCCAAATCCATCTATGTCATCTGTATATATCTACCTCCTGGTAATAACATAGCAACCATGGAAAATATACTTTGCTGGCTTTCCCAAAACCTGTCTCAAGAAACCATTATTCTAGGTGACACAAATATTGACTGGAACTGCTTCTGCAGCAGCCTCCCCTCAAACCATATTAACCTAAATGGGTATTCCCAAACCATTACCTCCCCCACCAGGGCAAATAAATCTAACAAGAAATCAACCTTACTAGACTGGATCCTCATTAACCATCATCCTCACATCTATGACTCCGGAACCCTCTCTGATGATTTAAGTGACCACTCTCTTACCTATATCATCAGACAAAAAATCAACTTTCCCTCCCCAACATCCATTAAAAACATCCGGTCTAAAAATTACTTTAACCCTGAACTTTTCCAGGTGGATTTAAGAGCATGCAACTGGTCACCCCTACAAAACCTACCTTTAGATGAAGCCGTTAGTTACTTTAACTCCAACTTCCTTGCCATCCTCAACCAGACTAGTTAGAACTAAAACCAAACATGCTCCCTGGCTTTCTAAGGAAACCAAACATAAAACCAGTTAGAAACAAACATTGGGCAAAATGGAGGAAAACAAAAAACCCTTTAGACCAACAAACATTTAGACAGCTAAGAAATGAAACTAAGAAAGCTGTAATATCTGACAAAAAAACTACTACCTCCAACCCCAACAAGCCAGTAAAAACAAACCACAGAAATGTTGGTCTAGTATCAACCAACTACTCCACCCAGGGCAATCCACTACTACAAACCCTCAAAATACTGAACACAAAACACCAGTGAATATAGCTAATGCTTTTAACACCTTTTTTACTGATGCTATACAAACATTAGCTAGTCAACTGTCACCTAACAATTTCACTGTACCTTCCAAAAAATCAACCTTACCCCCTTCTTTTCATTTTCAACCTGTCCCAACATCATATATTCTAACCCTTCTACAAAAACTGAAACCTTGCTTCCCCTCAGCAGACCAACTACCTGCTGAATTCCTACAACAATCCGCCAAAGCTATTGCCTATCCCATTTCTATCCTGATCAATAGAACTATTACTGAAAGTTATATCCCCAGTTTATGGAAAATATCCCATATTATCCCCCTCCACAAAGGAGGTCAATCCACTGAACTCTTCAATTACCGCTCCATTGCCCTCCTCTCACCTCTGGCAAAGATCATGGAAAAATGCATTCACAGACAATTACTTGACCATCTAATACATAATAACCTACTAGCCAACTGTCAACATGGTTTTAGACCCTCACATAGCACTACTACTGCCCTTCTTTCCTTTACGGATTGTATCAACAACAACCGCAACCTTAACAAACTCTCTTCTGCCCTATTCATTGACCTGTCTAAAGCTTTTGACATGGTAAATCACCAAATTCTCATCACTATACTGAAATCTTTGTCACTTGATACATCCTCCATAAAGTGGTTCCAGTCCTACCCAGATAAAATACAACAGGCTGTACTATGGCAAAAGTCTCTCTCTACTCATCCACCCGCCAACCTCGGAGTCCCTCAGGGGTCCATCCTTGGACCTCTACTTTTTTCCATATTCATCAATGACCTCCACCTTGCCATCCCCCAAGCTACATGCATATGGTATGCGGATGACTCTACACTGATAAGCTCAGCCCCCTCCCCTTCTGAACTTCTCTATCTTACTCAGCAAGTATTTAACACAGTTGAGCAGTGGTTCACACACAGATGCCTTCTCATAAACCCCACAAAGATTAAACTCCTCCTTTTCTCTCCTACTAAGAAATCCCCTCCTTTGGATTTCTCAGTTAACTCTACCAATAAAACCATTATATCCCCTGAACCATCCACCAAACTATTAGGAGTCACCATTGATAGTAATCTGAACTTTGACATCCATATTAACAGTACTATAAAAACGGTCAACAAAAAGCTAGGCTGTCTCTTCAGGATAAAATCCTTTCTCCTACCTTCAGCTCGAACCACAATAGCACACACACATCTAATCTCTTCTCTTCTTTATGCCTCACCTGTTTTTACTAACCTATCTAAAAATGTTTGTGTCTTTCGGCTTTCCCTGGTTAGGTTCATAGGTTCATACTAGGCTATCTGCCCTAGGGCATTTATAAGCCTAGCCAGAGTGTGTTTGGCTTTCGCCACCCATTTTAAATTAATTTTGCTATGCCCTTTTTCGAGGTTAGTATACTGTGCCTCTGTCTAACAGTGACACAGAAGTGATGCCCGGGGTAAACCTACGATCTCCCATCCACTCATCAAGATTCCTCTTGAAGAGAGTCAATGAGGGACTCTGCCTAACCTGGACTGGGATTTTATTCCAGAGTGAAGGGAGCCTCTGGGTTATGAATCTGTCCCTCCAGCATGCCCTATTTATTTCAGTGCTGAGGTTCAAGTCTCTCAAGCGCATAGCTCGATGGAATTTGGATTTTCTGAGGTGCAGCATGTCCATTAATTCCGGGTTGGACATGGCTTTATACGTTAGGCACAGATCACCTCTGAGCAGGCGGTATGCCACTGAGTAGAGCTGGAGTTTCTTTAACCGAACAGCATATGGCATCTGTTTGAGCCCTTTGATCCTCTTGGTGAGGTACTTTTGGGGTCTTTCCAGTTGCTGCAGGTGTCTGGTAAGGTACATCCCAAAAGGGGCATTGTACTAAATTATGGGCCTGATGAGGGATGAGTAAAGAGGCACGATGACCTCCCCTGATCTAGATGTGAATCCCTTCATGATTAGGTGGGCTATATAAAATGTTTTTCTAACCACTTTGGCCACATGGTTGTCAAATGAGAGATTGCTATCAACTTGGGTCCCCAGGTCCCTAATTACTTCTTCCGTACTTAATGGTTTACCACCTATGTGGTAATTTGTGGGCACTTTGTTTTTGCCAAAGGGGATGACTATACACTTTTTGGCGTTTAGCTTGAGGCCATGGCTCTGGCACCAGTTGTCTGTTTCTATGAGGCCCTTTTGGAGGATGCTTGTGTCGGCTGGAGAGTCGTATACGGCGCCCAGTTTGCAGTTATCTGCGAACTTGGTCAGCCACAGTCCTTCCGTGTTGGCCTGTACCTCCGAGAAATATATACCGAACAAGTGAGGTCCCAGGACTCAGCCTTGTGGGACACCACTTGTAACTGGTTTGGAGTCTGACATGGCTCCAGCAATTCTAACCATGTGGGTTCTGTCCTTGAGTCAGTTTGCAACCCATCTAGTGACAGAGGGGGTTTATATTTAAGCTGGTGAGCTTATCTATAATGCCCGAGTGGGGTATTGTATCGAAGGCTTTTGCGAGGACCTGGTAGGCTGTGTGGACCATCTTCCCCCTCGTCAATGGCCTTGGTGACTGTTTCAAAGAAATTGACCAAGTTTAAGAGGCAGGATCTACCCTTAACAAAGGCGAACTGGGTAGGATCCAGTGTCTGTAGGTCCCCAATATCTTTATTTATGAGGTCCATGATGATCCTTTGCATAGCTTTGCAGACCAAGCTAGTCAGGCTTATGGGGCGATAGTTTCCAGGACCCGTTGAGGCACCACTGTTGCTGTACGCCACTCTTTGGGTACATATCCTGTAGTAAGGCTGAGATTGAACAGTAGTTTTATGTTTGGGTTTAGCACTTCTTGGAGTTCATGTAGGACGCAGCCCGGGACACCGTCTGGTCCCATTGATGCTGTGTTTTTTGCTTTGGGGAGGGCGGCTCTTACCTGAGCATCTGAGATGTCAGGGTGGCAACACTCTGCTGGGATAGATATTTGCCCTTTTGGTGGGGAGGCGGGGGAGAAGTTTGCGCTGAACCTGTCAGCTAGGATGTTGGCAATGTCTGTGGGTTCAGTGTATTTTTTGTCATTTTGGACTAATTCTGAGCATATCTGGGAATTCCCACGCAGGTTCCTAACATAACTAAAGAAAGCCTTGTGATTATCCTTGGTGTCCTGTGCAATTTTTATCTCTAAGCTGGCCTTAGACGATTTTATGAGTGCCCATAGTTTTTTGCTAATACTGATCAGAGATGCCTTCCCTTTTTGGGATTTTGCTCTATCATGTAGTAGCTTCCTCCTTCTATTGTGTTTGTTTATGGCTGGGGTCCACCAGACCAGACGTCTGCCTTTGGAGGATTGGGTCTTAGTTTTATTTGGGATTGCATGATCCATGCATTCCTGAAGGTGTTCATAGAATGCGTTTATAAAGGATTCTGCGGTCTGGGCTGTATTTTCCACAGGCCCGGGGGCTTTGAAGGATTCCACCTCGGTTTTGACGAGTATGAAATTTGCTTTAGAGAAGTTTTTCACTGTGGTTTTCTGGGCAGGGGGTGGGGTCGGGATGTGAATATCCAGTGAGATTAGTTTATGGTCTGATCTTACCAGTGAGGGATACACTTCTGGTCTGGAGCAGAGAGTCCCCATGTTGGTGGTGATCAGGTCCAGTATGTTTTCCCCTCTTGTGGGAGTGGTAACAAGTTGTTCCATAGCATTTGAGTTTATAAATTCTAGGAACCTTTGGGCTAGGGTGTTAGAGCTAGAGTAATACTCCCAGTCTATGTTTGGGTAGTTGAAGTCGCCTAATATAATGGTGTTTGGAGAGACCTTCATATTTTCCAGTGTTCTCAGGAAGGCCGAGTGGGGTTCCTGGGTTTGGGAGGGTGGTCTGTAGCAGGCTATAAACTGGAAGGCAGATGTCCTTCAAGAATGCAACTGCAGTCCTTACATATGGGTTGTCCTGCCTCAGGCAGCCCTTCGGTCGGCCGGATTCCAAAGTCTGGGTCCGGCGTCGGCTGATGTCAGCTCCTACCTGACATCAGAGCGGCCAGGGTATAAAAGCATCAGCCGCCGCCATCTTCTTCAGTCTTTCTTGCCGCGCGGTACCCTAAGCAGAAGCAGTTCGCAAGTGCCGGTCGGCCAGCTCCTGTGTTTTCAGATACAGACAGAAGTCATCAAAAAGCTAAGTACCCCGTTGGGGAACCTTTTCTTGCCTCAGCCGATGTCAGATAAAACTGCAAAAGTTAATAATTGCTTGTCTTGTGGTAAACAAATACCTCATAAGGACTTCCATTCTTACTGCCTTCCCTGCCTCGGCCCAGACCACGACTTCTCTGCCTGTGCTGCCTGTGCTTGCTTCAATAAGCGCACACTTAGGCGCCGGGCAGAATTTGCTGTAGACATTTTTGGAGAAAATTACTCCTATATCATGCCGTCGGAACTACCGACAGCACATACTTCCAAAAAACGGAAGGACCGGGACCGACATCCACGGCCCGCGACTTCCAACGACACCACGCTAAAGCCTACCACGAGTGCATCGGTCTCTTCGGAGGCAGTAATTCAACCGCTCCTGGCCAACACCGTTTTACCGCTCACTTCCGTACCGGAGGCTACCCCGGTGCCGGTTGTTTATTTTCCCCCTGAAACCGAAGACCAAGATTTGCCTGACACCATACCGGTGGACAAAGTTACTCCAGCACGTGGGGCAGCAAGGCCTCCTGTGCCTATGTCCATTAAGGCCTACACACGTGCTAAGGCTGCCAGCCTGGCTAAGTCTCACCCTCCTAAATCTTTTCCACAGGGTTCAACTTCTGATAAACAGATCATGACTTTAGCTGCAGATCTAATTTCTTTAATCAGGGGCTCTCAGGCTCATCCAGACAGAGGTTCTCGGCTGCCTTCAGACAAAAGGCCTAGGATTGAGCAGGTGGATACTCTTTCCTCAGAAGAGGCCTCTGGTGAGTCAGACCATTCAGATTCCCAGGAAGAATCCTTCCCGGCCTACGAGGATTCGGATGCTGATGAATCCATTCCCTCTGCCTCTCCTCCTGAGGATATTTCTTTCGGGGAGATTCTCCACTCCATGAGAGAGCATTTTCAGTGGCAGGGCCAGGATTTCTCCGACTCCAGGAAAAGGCTTCGGACTTTCCTTAAGTTACCGCAGCACAGGCCTTTAGCTATACCCCCACTGTTAGATGTATTGGATGACGTGTTCTCAGACTCCAGTACTTCTCCTGATTCTCTCTCTCCCCCCTGCTCCGGTCAAGCCGGACAGATATTACAGGGTTCCTGAAACTCATAAACATCTCTTTAAGGCGCACACTGTTGATCTAGACACTATTTCTCAGGGGCCCAAAGGAGTGGCCACCACCACGGCCAGAAATCCTTTGCCCGCAGACAGGGAATCTAGGTCCCTGGAGAGGTGGGGTAAAAAAGTTTATACTTCATCCACCCTTGCCATGAGGGCACTTAACTGTCTTTTTCATACGTTTCAGTATCAGGATTTCTTGATGGATGATTTACAGAAAAAAATTAGCCTCTCCTGAGCCTTTAGATAGAAAGGCCTTGCAGGATTTGGTACATAATACTCAGCAGGTTAGCAATCATTTTCTTCAGTGTGGTTATGATGCATTGGAAGCTTCATGTAGGTCAGCTATGACAGGGGCCGTCATATGTAGACATGCTTGGTTGAAAGAACAGACATTGCCAGATCATGTTAAAATAAAGCTTCTAGATGCACCTCTGAAAAAAGATAAGCTATTTGGTGCTAATGCACAGGGTGTGTTGAAATCAATAGAGGAAAAGGCTAAATCAGTACAAACAGTCAAAGATTTCCTCCAGGTTCAGCCACCAAGGTTCAGCAGGAATTGGCCTTCAAAGAATTGGTCCTTTCCAGACACTGACAAGTTCCAAAGGGGAAAAAAACAGGCATGCTCGAGGTAGAGGGCAATACCGAGGCTCCAACAGGGGCCGCCAATGGCAACCAACAAATCAGAGAAGTGGCGCAGGGACTTCTGCTGCTCCACAAGTACAACCACAATGACTTGACTTTGACACCGCCGACCAAGGCTCAAAGAGAAGCACCTTTAGGCGGAAAATTATCCTTATGTTCAAAAAATTGGCACGTTTTTACAAAGGACAAATGGATTTTGGACATAATAGACAAAGGTTACAGGTTCCACTTCCATACCTTACCAGCAAGACAAGGCATGCCAAACCTGCCACACAATCAAAGGGCAGAGGCACTCTTACAAGTTTCAAAGCTACTACAAATCAAAGCAATAGAAAAGGTTCCTCCTCAGGAACAAGGCCAGGGATTCTACTCAACTGTTCCTTGTTCCAAGAAAAGAAAAGCAATGGAGACCTATACTAAACTTGTCCGCTCTAAACACTTTTCTCATTGTGCCAAGATTCTAAATGCTGACGTTACAGCAACGACTTCCCATGCTGGGCAAGGGGTCTTGGCTGGTTACTCTGGACCTCAAGGAGGCATACCTGCATGTCCCATTCAGACACAGCTGCAGAAGATACCTCAGATTTCTTGCAGGGCCAGAGCATTATCAATTCTCAGCATTGCCTTTTGGCTTATCTACTGCGCCCAGAGTATTCACGAAATGCCTGGCATCAGTATTTGCGCACTGCAGACTCCAGGGGATACAAATATACCCTTACCTGGACGACTGCCTTATTCAAGCGGACAGCAATCAAGCCTTGATAAGAAACTTGGACTATGTCATTCATCTACTGCAGGCTTTGGGGATACACAGTCAACATTCAAAAATCAAGACTACTGCCATCCCAACAAATAATTTTTCTAGGAGCCAAACTGGACACAGATTCACAAATGGTTTTCCTCACAAAAGAAAAACAAGAACCAGTTTACTCCTGATTCCACTGGCAAGACTACACATGAGAAAACTACAATGGTACCTAAAAAGTTTATGGTCTCAACACAGCCACAACTTAGAAGCAGCTATTCCACTCATTCCATGTCTACAAAAGCAAGCCTGCTAAACAAAGGCATGTCCTTCAGCAAACCTCAAGCAAGCCAAACCATTACAACAGACACCTCAGATCATGGATGGGGGGCGCACATGGAGGGCAGATGCATTCAAGGGCAATGGGCTCCCCAGGAATTGCATCTGCACATCAATCAAAAAGAGATGTTGGCAGTGATTCATGCAGTCGAGGCCTTCGGAAAACTTCTTCAGCAAGGTCATCTGTTAATAAGGACAGACAACACCAATGCTATGTGGTACATAAACAAACAGGGAGGCACCCATTCCTACCCCCTCTGCAGACTAACAATGACTCTTTGGGAAAAGTCCCTGAAACTGAACATACAGTTGCAATCCCAGTTTGTTCCAGGCAAGGACAATGTTCTGGCGGACTATCTAAGCAGAAACATTATGGATCCGCACGAATGGATGTTGCATCCAGACATTTTTTCACAAATAACTCCTGCATGGGGAAGGCCGGACATAGATCTCTTTGCCTCACACCTCAATCATCATCTGAAGAAGTTTTGCTCAAGGACACACCATCCTCAAGCCTAGAGAATGGATGCTCTCTCCTTCAGCTGGAATTCTCTAACAATCTATGCATTCCCACCTCTACCATTAATGACCAAGGTGTTACTGAAGATCAAAGCAGAACAACCGAAGGGCATTTTGATAGCTCCAGACTGGCCGAGGCAGCACTGGTATCCAGCATAACCTCGCACGAAGCCGTGGCCCCTGCCTCAATGGCCTCTGCTTATAACTCAGCACAATTACAGGACTGTTCATCCCAACTTGCTAACATTGCAACTGACAGCTTGGAGGGTTCCATGATTTCTCCCCATCTCTCTATCTCTCTCCAAAAAAGTTCAAAAGATCTTACTGGAAGCACGCAGGCCTTCCACCAGAAAAACTTATTCAGCCAAATAGAAGAGATTCAACATCTGGAATGCCAACAGGGGTCAGGATGCATCAGTAATGAGCATCCCACAGATACTAGAATACTTGGCAGAAATGCTTCACGATGGCCTTTCATATTCTTCCATAAAAATACACGCTTCAGCAATTTCAGCAGAATACAGCTGTGATCCACCTGTGTTTTCACATCCTTTGCTAAGACAGTTTCTAAGAGGGATAAAGAATATCAAACCTCCAAGGAAACCACCAGTGCCTGCGTGGGACCTCAACTTCGTCTTGGAAAAATTAACCCTTCCACCTTTTGAGCCAGCAGCATCTTCAGAATTGCAATTTCTCTCCTGGAAAACAGTTTTCCTGCTGGCAATTACTTCAGCAAGAAGAGTCTCTGAGATACAGGCCCTCATGGCAGTACCTCCATTTCTCATTTTCCATCAGGACAGAGTCTCTTTAAGAACCAATCCTTCATTCATGCCAAAGGTGATATCCAGGGTTTCTCTAAATCAAGCAATTCACCTGCCTACTTTCTTTCCCAATCCTCAAAATAAAGGAGAAAAGCTTCTGCACACTTTGGACATACACAGACAATTGCGCTACTACTTGGACAGAACAAAGGCCAACAGAAAGTCAGACCAACTATTTGTAGCCTACGCAGCTGGAGTACAAGGAAAGGCAATTTCCAAGCAAACAATTTCAAAATGGATTAGAAACTGCATCAGTTTCTGCTATTCTTTCCATGGAAAAGGTGTGCCAGCCAATATCAGGCCACACACCACCAGAGCTGCAGCCACCTCCACAGCTTTTCTAAGAGGGGTGGCTACAAAGGACATTCTAGAAGCTGCTACATGGAGCTCCGTGCATACATTTTCCAAGCATTACAACCTGCCTTTATATTCCAGATCCCGAGCAGGCTTTGCTTCGGCAGTCCTGCAGGGCATTTTAGCTACACCATCCTTATCTTAGATCCTACCACCCCCAGCTTGGCTATGGTATTCAACCCATATGTAAGGACTGCAGTTGCATTCTTGAAGGACATAGTACAGTTTTGTACCTACCATAAATGTAGAAGTCCGATAGATATGCAACTGCAGTCAGGTTTTCCCTCCCTCCTACCCCTCTGTTGTTCTCTCTTTTTTGGGTCCACTCCCCCTTTCTCAAATTAGCTTGGGATATCTGTTATGGTGTATCTGTTTATTACTGTTGTGCATGTCTGGATTTTTTATCCATTCTCTAAATTTAGCCTTCCTTGGAGGGCACCTGGCATCTGGGGCAAGAAACACTGAAGAAGATGGCGGCAGCTGATGCTTTTATACCCTGGCCGCTCTGACGTCAGGTAGGAGCCGACATCAGCCGACGCCGGACCCAGACTTTGGAATCCGGCCGACCGAAGGGCTGCCTGAGGCAGGACAACCCATATGTAAGGATTGCAGTTGCATATCTATCGGGCATCTACATTTATGGTAGGTACAAAACTGTACTTTTTACCTACTGTTAGTTGCACATGGATAGTCTCTGATGCTTCGTGCTGTGCCATCAACCTGGAGGTGTTGGTATCTTTGACGAATATTGATACTCCCCCTCCTTTTGTGGTTCGGTTCAAGTTTTGGGGCCGAAAAGCATGGTATGAGGTATAACCTGGTACTGCTGGGGTGCTCTCGGGAGCCTTGAACCAGGTTTCTGTTACTGCACAGATATCGATGTTCTCCATGCTAAGGAGAGTTTTGAGTGCGTGCATCTTGAGGTTTAGACTTCTGGCGTTGAGTAGCATTACTCTTTAGTTTCTTAACCCTGGTGATACCTATGGAGGTGGGTTTGTTTTTTGAGCCTTGCCTAAAAAAGGCACTATGGGGGTAGCAAGAGCATTTGCCAATATCCGAAAGCCCAGGGGTGACAGGTGCAAGCCGTCCCTAGCGAAGCATCGTGGCTTGTCGAGCATGTCATCCCAGGCTGACAGGCATTGGATCCCCTTTGAATGACACCAATACTTAAGCCAATTGTTGAAAGTGATCAGCTTGTCTTCATATTGTGGCATTATTCTTGGTGAGGGTAAGATGCTACTCAAGATCAGGGTCATACCGGCCTGGGCTACATGCTCAGAGAGCTCCTCTGTCTCTTTTCATGTAGTCCAGGGAGGTACGTCTCAGGTCATTCACACCAAGCATGGACAATGACTGAGTCATATTTGTACTTGCCTTGGAGTGACCTGAGTGCTTTTGTTAGTTAGGGGTCGTCACAGCGGAACTCCGGTCCGCTAGTGATTGGTAGTTGATTTTTACGTGTCGAGTTACCAGCCCTGACACACAACCTTCAACGAAGGTATGCCCTATCTAAAAATAATCTTAGTAAATTGGAAATGTCCTACAATAATACTGCCAGATTTGCAACAAGAAACCCATTTAGAACCCATCACTGCCTCAATTTAAAGCAGCTAGGATTGCTTGAACTACAAAATCTAAATTCCATCTGCTAACTGTAGCCCACAACACACTTCACAAACCTTCCAAAACACCTATTCTCTCCACACTAATCACTCCCTATAAAAACCTGGAATCCTTAAGGTCTTCTCAGAAACTTCTAGTACATACTACTAAAACAATAAAGCTGTTGACTCCCTTTTTTCTAATATAGTTGGAAAAGTCTGGAACCTCCTTCCAAATGAACTCTCCACACTTCCCTCACTATCCTGTTTCAAAAACAAATTGAAAGTATTCCTCAATACACACTAGTTATGCCCATGCTCTAAACCTGACTAGTCTAAGTGTCTCTATATACTCTACTCTTCCTAACCAGTCTACTCATTAAAAGCAACTCCTTCCTTTTTAAATTGTTACTAATTATCTCTTGACTACCTTGATTGTATTTACATTACTTTATTATGCCTGTATTCTGCACTGTAAATTTAGATTGTACTTGCATCCTTTGTTATGCCTGTATTGTGCACTGTACATTTTACTGTGATAACCTGTTATACATACTGTTAATAGTTTTTAACTAACTCATGTTATCCTTAGATGTTATTGTGTTAATTTCATTGTCCTAGCTTGGAGCCTAACTCCCCGGGCCTCTACTGAAAATGGACATGTATCCAGTTGGACTAGCCCGGTAAACAAATGTAAAATAAACAAATAAAAATAAATAAAATAAATATACTTTTCCTGGTACCCAGAAAAGACCATTCATGGCGTCCTATCCTGGACCTGTCTACTCTAAGCACCTTTTCTGGAGATTCCAAAATTCTAAATGCTGACTCTTCACCAGTTACTTTCTATGCTAGGCAAAGATGCCTGGTTGGCAACACTAGATTTAAAAGATTTAAAAGAAGCATACCTGCACATCCCAATCAGGGACTCTTGCAGAAGATACCTACGCTTCAAAGCAGGCTACGTGCACTGTCAGTTCTCTCCACTGCCCTTTGTCTTACCTACTGCGCCCAGGGTATTCACAAAGTGCCTAGCTCCAGTTATTGCATTTTGCAGGCAAAGAAATATTCAAATATACCCATACCTGGACGATTGTTTAATTCAGGCAGAAAGCCAGGACATATTTTGAATAATCTGGCCTTTGTACAAATACCTTACCTACGCCTAGAATTCCTTTGGTGGGCAGAGGCCTGCCACCAAAACAAGGGACTACATTTCACACCACCCCCTGCCGCCCAAACCCTAACAGACTCATCAGACTATGCATGGGGGGCTTACCTGGCAGGGAGGTGCATTAAGGGCAAATGGAACCCAAGTCAAATGCACCTGCATATCAGTCAAAAAGAAATGTTAGCTGTACAGAATGCTCTGACAGCCTTCAAGGACCACATTCTTCCAGGACAACTTATGGTAAAGACCACCACTGTTATGTGGTACATAAACAAGCAAGGGGGTACACATTCTTACCCCCTCTGTAGACTAGTCATGGCATTGTGTACCACAGCCTTGAGCTACCAAGTGCACCTACAAGCTCAATTCCTGCCAGGAAAATTAAATAAACTGGCAGATGGACTAAGCAGAAACCTCATGGACCCACACGAGTGGAAACTGGAACCAAGGATTTTCTACATGTTGACAAGCAAAATGGGGGAGCCCAGATATAGGCCTGTTTGCCTCTCCCCAGAACTACCAATTGGACAGATTTTGCACAAGGACTCCCCACAAAGAATCCTGGAAAGTGGATGCTCTGTCCTTCAGCTGGAAAAACCTATCAGTCTATGCCTTCCCCCCTCTGCCTCTGCTCTCCAAAGTACTACTAAAAATCAAACAGGACAAACCAAGGATGATTTTGATTGCTCCAGACTGGCCACGCCAACACTGGTACCCCCTCCTGCACAGTGTGGCACAATTTTCCCCATGGCACCTGCCTCAGACTTCTTCCCTGTTGTCTCAGCAGGAGAACCAGATTCAGCACCCTCAGCTTCTAACAATGAACCTTGCAGCCTGGCTAATTACATAATCTCTCCTTTACCATCTCTTAGTAAACCTGTGATGGATATCATTTGAGGCAAGGAGGCCTAGTACCAGAAAATCTTATGCTGAAAAATGGAAAAGATTCTGTGCCTGGAACCAATTTCAAGGGATGAGCACAGCAGCGCCCAATTTACCTCAGATTTTACAGTACTTAACTGAGATGCTTCACAAGGGCCTGTCTTTCTTCTCCATTAAAATCCACGCCTCAGCCATTTCAGCTCATTATAATACAGAACCTCCCCTCTTCTCTCATCCCACTGCTCAAGCAGTTCCTCAGAGGGGCCAAACATTTGAGACTACCAACCCCAGCCTGGGACCTTAACTTTATTTTGGAGAAACTCTCTACCTCCTTTCGAGCCAGCTGTTACTGCAGACTTAATTTCTTTCTTGGAAAACAGCTTTCCTTTTAGCAATCACTTCAGCTAGAAGGGTATATGAATTACAGACCCTTATGGCAGTGGAGCCTTTCATAATCTTTCATGCGGACAGGGTGTCCCTCAGAACCAATCCATCCTTCATGCCCAAGGTGGTATCCAGTGTGGCTCTTAATTAGTCCATTCATTTGCCAATCTTTTTTCCCAATCCACAGAACAAAGGGGAACAGATCCTGCATTCCTTAGATTTGCACAGACAACTTGGATTCTTGCTTGAACAGGACTAAACCTCAAAGGAAATCTGAACAACTGGTGGCATTTGCTGCAGGGTCAGAGGTGAAGGCTATTTCAAAGCAAAGCATTTCTGAACTGAGAGGCCATTGCATTCATTTGTGCTATAAGCACCATGGAAAGCTATCCCCCAGGGGATCAGACCTCACTCCACCAGGACTGCATCTAACTCTGCAGTCTTTCTCAGAGGTGTCCCTACCAGGGACATCCTAGAAGCTGCTACCTGGAATTCTGTACGTACTTTCACCAAGCATTAGCATTTGCCAATTTTCTCTAATTCCAGAGCTGTCTTTGCCATTGCAGTCTTGCAGGGCCTTATAGCTGGTCCTAATGCTATCTAAATTTCTCCTCCCAACCATAGCTTTGGAAATCTACCCAAATGTAATGACTGCAACAGTGAAACATGAAGAACATAGTACAGTTGTATACACTTACCATAAATGTAGATGTTCGAGTGTATTCACTGTTGCAGTCCTGGTTACCCTCCCTCCAGCCCCCTAACTTCTTTTGGATATACCTCTACTTTCCTTTTACTATGCTTAAAAGCCTTTTTGGTGTATTTGCTTTTTTGTTGGAGGTATATCATTGTACTTTATTTAGTTGCTCCCCATTAGGGGGGCACCTGACATCTGGGGCATGAAAAATTGATGTAATGGCGTTGGCTGCATGTTTTATACCCCCTGATGACCTGACGTCATGGAAGAAGGGACAGCAACTGACGCAAGACCCAAGATTTTGTTAATCAGGCCGACTGAGGGCTACCTGCAAGCAGATAACCCAAATGTAATGACTGCAACAGTGAATACACTCTAACATCTACATTTATGGTAAGTCTACACAACTGATAGTATAATCACTATTATGTATTTAGTTACTTTCTTGCAAACAAGATCTGGGGAATTGCCGTGGTGCACCATGGGATAGAGGATAGCCTTGAGCTAGTAAAAACTCTTGAGTTTTAGTATCGACCGAGTTGGAGCCCGAGGTTCGGCTCCGAGCCCATCCAGCAAGAATGTAGGCGAGATGGGCTACAAACATGGAACGTTATGGTAAGTATGTAACTTCTTAATTGTTTTCCTTGTATTTCTTCTTGAATTTTCTGTTTTGCGATGTATTTTTATTGTATTCTGTTTTCCATCTCGTATAGTAAACTTGGAAAGAAACAAAAACAGTGCGTCTCGAGTCGCAGCAATCAGATTTCCCAAATTCTGCTGCTGTGTTCTTAAATTCTCTCTCTAGTTATCTACTTCTTATGTTAATTTGAGCACATAATTCCTTTGCTCTCTCCTCTTTCATTGGCTGTCAGTCAGCACAAAGTTATCATTTGGTAAAGTCACTCCCCTCAAACTGTTTAAATTGGTGTGCTGTCCCACTACATTCCACAAAACAAGAATGCTGAGTGCTTACACCCCTCCAATCTCTATTCTTTTAAAATTAGTGACTCTCCCCTTAGGACCATAGGATTGTAGTCGATTACTAGGCTATCGACCTGGAGGTAATTTTATCTTTTTCATCCCGATGAAATACCATAGAAATGCTAGTCAGTACCGAAAACTGCATTTAATGATGACTGCACATGTCTAGAAGGGTTGTGGGCTCAGTCCATGGTAAGAATTGACGGTGCACCATCCACTCATCCAGGTTCCTCTTGAACAGTGTCATAGAAGTTCTCTGTTTCACATGAATTGATAACCTGTTCCAAAAACGCGGCAGTCTCTGGGAGATAAATCTGTCTCTCCAGCATGTCCTATTCAAGTCGCAGGCAATATTTACATCACTGGAATGGATAGCCATTTGATTTATGGATCTGCAGTAAGTTCATTAGGTTTGAGTCTTGGATTACTCTGTAGGCCAGGTGCAAGTCTCCCCCAAGAAGTCTATACAATACGGAGTATAGTGACAGGGACTTTAGTCGGTCTATGTAAGGCACATGCTGGAGCCTCTTGATGATCTTAGAGAAACTGCAGAGGTTTCTAATAAATTGCTGTAGGTTGCAAAATGAAGAAAAGCAAATACCTGCTCAGCTATGAAGCAGTGATACAACTTTAGTCGCAATAAAAACAAATAAAAGTAGATAAAAAAAAACACGTGGACTAAGTGCTTTCACCCCTTATAGGGCTTTTTCAGAGTCAATGTGTTAAACATGCATCATTTATTTCCCATGCAGCATGCCATCCTATCCTGAGAAAACACCCCCTAAAATTGCATTCTTAAAATCTCATCCAACGGCAGTATATACATAAAATTTACTATCCAACTGGTGATTAATGATTAATGAAAAATGAAAAACCATCACAGACTCTGCACAACTCTCTTACCATATTGTAATAAAAACACTACTAAAATGTATACATACAGAATGAACACCTTGAAAAGTTGTAACATCCAATTTGTATCACTAGGTGGCATAGTTGTTATTAGTATCATGTTGCCCTTCTCTTTAGAATGGGCTTAATTGATATGTAGTCATTGATCCCTGAGCTTTTGTGGGCATTTAATTATTTTTGCCATTCAACCTCTCTGATCTCCATTTCTAGTTTTATGTCGGCAAAACTGTTAGAAAATTAAAAGAAAGATCTCAGAACATGTCCGGGACATTAGGAAGAAAAAGTCTGTCAGTTCCTTGTATATGCACAGTGCACAATACAGGAATTTAAAAAAAGTTCCTGTTTTTCATTATAGACAAAGTGAAGGTTGATGGGGGGGGGGGGGTGACCCTAAGCGATATATTGTATGTATGTATGTATATATTTTACTAGTCTTTTTATTACACTATAGTAAAAGAGAGTTGTGCAGAGTCTGTGATTGTTTCTCATTTTTTCATTAATCACCAGTTGGATAGTAAATTTTATGTATATACTGCAGTTAGATGAGATTTTTAGGAATGTATTTTTAGGGAGGGTTTTCTCAGGATATGATATGCTGCATGGGAAATAAAAGATGAATGTTTAACACGTCGACTCTGAAGAAGCCTTATAAGGAGTGAACGCGCTTAGTGAACGTGTTTATTTACTTTTTTTTTGTGAATAAAGTGGTAGTACTGCTTCATAGCGAAGCAGGAGTTTGTTTTTCCTCATTTTGCAACTTTGTGGAAGTTTGGTGTCCTAGAAATTGCTGTAGGTGCTTAGTATGGTACACACCAAATGGGGAGTTATCTCCGTTATGGGCAGGATGAGTGCCCAGGTATAGGGGGTTGTAACTTCTTTTGCTCTTGAGGCATTGCCTTTACTAATCAAGTGTGCTTTGTATAAAACTTTCCTTACTACAGTAGATGCATGGTAGTCGAAATTAAGGTCGCAGACGTGTGATCCTAGGTCTCTTACCACTTCATGGGTACTTATGGTATTGTTGATTTGATAGTGTGAGAGGACATTGTGCTGAAGGGAATGATGATGCATTTTTTTGCATTCAGTTTGAGACCGTGACTAATACGCCAGTCGTTGCTCTGCGTGAGACCCTCCTGAAGTATACTAACATGTTTTGGGAATTTAGTGATTGCACCTAGTTTGCCTAGTTAGCTTGAGTGGCACTCTACTTAGTGCATATGACAATTCTTAAAAGATTAACCCATGTTGTTTTCAATCTTATTTTAAAGCCTGCAATGTCAGGGACATGTCTAGCAGTAACTGGAGATCCTGTATTATGTTTCTTAGTAATCATCTTGGAATTAATGGTTCTGTGTTGCTCCTGGTGAGAGACGGAGCAGAGAGTCATTGATTCCTGCCTGTGATTGGTGTCTGTCTGTCTCTGTGTGTGTGTGTCTGTCTGTCTCTGTGTGTGTGTGTCTGTCTGTCTCTGTGTGTGTGTGTCTGTCTGTCTCTGTGTGTGTCTGTCTGTGTGTGTGTGTGTGTGTGTGTGTGTGTGTGTGTGTGTGTGTGTGTGTCTGTCTGTCTGTCTCTGTGTGTGTGTCTGTCTGTCTCTGTGTGTGTGTCTGTCTGTCTCTGTGTGTGTGTGTGTGTGTGTGTGTGTGTGTGTGTGTGTGTGTGTGTCTGTCTCTGTCTCTGTGTGTGTGTGTGTGTGTGTCTGTCTCTGTGTGTGTGTCTGTCTCTGTGTGTGTGTGTGTCTGTCTCTGTGTGTGTGTGTGTCTGTCTCTGTGTGTGTGTCTGTCTCTGTGTGTGTGTCTGTCTCTGTGTGTCTGTCTGTCTGTCTCTGTGTGTGTGTCTGTCTGTCTCTGTGTGTGTGTCTGTCTGTCTGTCTCTGTGTGTGTGTCTGTCTGTCTGTCTCTGTGTGTGTGTCTGTCTGTCTGCCTCTGTGTGTGTGTCTGTGTCTGCCTCTGTGTGTGTGTCTGTGTCTGCCTCTGTGTGTGTGTCTGTGTCTGCCTCTGTGTGTGTGTCTGTCTGCCTCTGTGTGTGTGTCTGTCTGCCTCTGTGTGTGTGTCTGTCTGCCTCTGTGTGTGTGTCTGTCTGCCTCTGTGTGTGTGTGTGTCTGTCTGCCTCTGTGTGTGTGTGTGTCTGTCTGCCTCTGTGTGTGTGTGTGTCTGTCTGCCTCTGTGTGTGTGTGTCTGTCTGCCTCTGTGTGTGTGTGTCTGTCTGCCTCTGTGTGTGTGTCTGTCTGCCTCTGTGTGTGTGTCTGTCTGCCTCTGTGTGTGTGTGTCTGTCTGTGTGTGTGTCTGTCTGTGTGTGTGTCTGTCTGTGTGTGTGTCTGTCTGTGTGTGTGTCTGTCTGTGTGTCTGTCTGTGTGTGTGTCTGTCTGTGTGTGTCTGTCTGTGTGTGTGTCTGTGTGTGTGTGTCTCTGTCTCTGTCTCTATGTCTGTGTCTGTCTCTGTGTGTCTGTGTCTGTCTCTGTCTCTGTGTGTGTGTGTCTGTGTCTGTCTCTGTGTGTCTGTGTCTGTGTCTGTCTGTGTGTCTGTGTCTGTCTCTGTGTGTCTGTGTCTGTGTCTGTCTCTGTGTGTCTGTGTCTGTGTCTGTCTCTGTGTGTCTGTGTCTGTCTCTGTGTGTCTGTGTCTGTCTCTGTGTGTCTGTCTGTCTGTCTCTGTGTGTGTGTCTGTCTGTCTCTGTGTGTGTGTCTGTCTGTCTCTGTGTGTGTGTCTGTCTGTCTCTGTGTGTGTGTCTGTCTTTGTGTGCAGAGGGTCATTGATTCCTGCTTGTGAGTGGGCTGTGTGTACGCATGCGTGTGTGAGACATTCCTGAATATTCCAGTTGCTATTCGAGGCATCTACCAGGAAAAAGCTACAACAAGCCCTGCAGACCCATGCATCATGTAGGATGAGACTGCTGATCACCACAGACCCCGTGGCCTGCATCTCATCTTCGGATTATTTTTCTTCTGGTGTCAGAAGTGAAAGATCCTTGATTCTAGCTGTTTGAAGCTTTGATGAGATTAGCAATAGTAGTAGCTAATAAAGTGAATCATCACTATTCATTATTCTTAACAAACCACATTGAAGTTAGGTTAGAAGATATTTTAATCTGCAGTACTTATTGAAAAAACAGAGTATCTCAATAAATGCTTCATCCATAGATGATCTGGGTCTACTGTAGTTTCTCTGCAATCCCTGAGTAGTGTGCAGGTCCTAGATGTTCATCGTGTTTCACTGTTGCAGTCATGACTGTAGGGTTCTCCCCTGCCAGCAGGCAGTCCTCGGTCGTCCAGAATCCCAAAGTCTGGGTCCGGCATCGGCTGATCAGCCATGCTCCCTGACGTCAGAGCGCCAGGAGTACAAAGCTGACAGCCGACGCCATGTTCTCCAGTCTTTCTTGCCGTGTGGTGATAGCAGTTCGCAAGTGCCGGTCGGCTGACTCCTGACAATTTTTTATAAACGTACTTCAGTCCAAATTCTTTCTTCTCCTACTCAAAGCTAAGTACCCTGTTGGGGAAACTTTTTTTCTTGCTCCAGTCCGATGTCAGAAAAAGTTAATAATTGTATTTCATGCGGGAAGCAAATACCTCATAAGGATTTTCATTCTTACTGTATTCCTTGCTTAGGCCCTGACCACGACGTAGCTAGTTGTCGGTTTTGTGCTAGATTCAATCAACGTAAGAATAAATGAAGGTACGATTTTGCATTTCATTACTTCGGTAGGCGTTTTAATTATAAAATGTCATCGGATACGGTTCCGGCTCCAGGAGTTCACAAATGACGCAAGGATAAAGACAGGCCTCCGAGGTCCAAATCAGACGATGTACAAGCAGAGCCAGCTTCAGGTTCGGCCGTCATCAGTGAGGCGCTTTTGCAGCCCCTGTCGTCTGCCATTTTGGAACCGATGGCCGAAACGGACTCCCATGAGGAGCCAACTAGGCCTTTGAATATTTCTGTTGCAGGACCTTCGGACAGTGCTCCTTCGGATGGGTCTGGAGCCGCTGTGCAGGTACCGGCGTCCGAAGGGGTTTTCAGGCCTACTCAGCTTCTAATAAAGGCAAAGCCAAAGACAAAGGCAAAGACTCCTTCCAAATCAAAGACTGCAGCCCAGGCCTCTTCTGATCCAGCACCCAAGTCTCAGAAACAGTTACTTAAGATGGCGGAGGACTTGCTTACTATGATTAGGGGTTCACATCCCCCTCCAGATAAAAGGCCAAGGCAGGAAGTTTATTATGACTTCTCTGATCAGGCTTCTGTTCAGTTTCTTCTTCTGACAAGGAATATTCTTTCCCTCCTTATGAGGATTCTGATGCTGAGGAATCCATTCCTTCAGCTTCTCCCCCTGAGGATTTCTCTTTTGGGGAAACTTTGCATGAAATGAGGGAACATTTTCACTGGGAAGGACAGGAGTACTCGGAATCTAAGAAAAGACTAAGGGATTTTCTTCTTCTTCCCCAACATAGACCCCTGGCTATTCCTCCTATTTTGGATATTGTGGATGATGCTTTTTCGGAGGCTAACTTAACTCCTGACTCTCTTCCTCCAGCTCCTGTTAAGCCAAACAGATATTATAGGGTTCCTGATTCCCACCAGTTTTTATACAAGAATCCTACTGCTGACCCTGAAACCATTTCTCAGGGTCCTAAAGGGGTTAAGGCCGCTTCTGGTAAAAACCCCATTCCCACTGAGAAGGATTCCAGATCTTTAGAAAGATGGGGCAAAAAAGTGTACACTTGTGCTACTTTATCTATTAGGGCTTTAAACTGTCAGTTTCATATGCTGAAATACCAGCAATTTCTCCTGTCTGTTTTAAAACAAAAGCTAACTTCCATTTCCGCCTGTGCAGATAAAGAATTACATGACTTAATGCATGCCACTGAACAAGTTGGGAAGCATGGTTTACACTGTGGATTTGATGCCTTGTAGGCTTCTTGTAGGGCTGCTGCCTATGGCACAGTCATTAGAAGGCATGCATGGTTAAAGGAACAAAATTTGCCAGATCAAGTAAAAGCTAAATTATTGAATGCTCCTGTTCGGCATAATGTTTTGTTTGGATCTAAAGCTGAAGAGGTGATAAAGAAGATGGAGGACAAGGCAAAATCCATGCAAACAGTTAAATATTTTCTTACAAGTACAGCCATCCATATTTAGTAGGAATTGGCCTATAAAAAATTGGTCCTTTCTCAATTCAGACAGGCCTCAGAGGGGTAGATACAGACGCTCCCGAGGAAGGCCTCAAACGCAAGCCTCTTATAGACCAAGACTGTGGACTGCTTCCACCCCTAGGGGAGGAGAGGACAGGTCGCAAGTTTATAGAAAACAGACTCAATGACTCTCTCTGTTGGGCTGCAGGAACTTCTTGCCTGGAAGCCCCTCTTGGAGGAAAACTTTCTCTCTTTCACCTAAATTGGACTCATATAACCCAAGACAAGTGGGTTCTGGATGTGGTTTCAAGAGGTTACAAATTCCATTTTCATACCCTACCAAGACCAAGCGGATGGCCAGATCTTCCAAAACATCAATGGTTTGAGGCCTTAAACCAGGTGGAAGCTCTCTTGGCTATGAAAGCCATAGAACTAGTTCCACTTTCAGAGATGGGACAAGGTTTTTACTCAAGGCTCTTTCTAGTCCCCAGGAAGCAAAATTCATGGAGACCCATTCTACATCTGTCAGTCTTGAACACTTTTCTCGAGATACCAAAATTCAAGATGCTTACTCTACAGCAGCTACTTCCAATGCTGACCAAAAATGCATGGATGGTAACTTTGGATTTAAAGGAGGCATATTTACACATTCCCATCAGGCAGGAATGCAGAAAATACCTCAGGTTCAAGGCCGGATCGAGGCACTATCAATTCTCTGCGCTGCCCTTTGGATTGTCTACTGCGCCCAGGTTCTTCACCAAATGCCTGGCTCTAGTAGTAGCTTATTGCAGACTCAAGGGAATTCAAATTTACCCTTATCTGGACGACTGTCTTATTCAGGCAGACAGCAAGGATGTCTTACTCCAGCATCTAGAGTTTGTTCAGAATCTTCTCAAGTTCCTGGGATTCACTGTAAACATAAAGTCAAATTTGACACCCTCACAACAGATAATTTTTCTGGGCGCTTCTCTAAACACAACAACCCAGATGGCATTTCTGACATACGAAAAACAATTACAGCTGGCTTCAACTTTCAAAACCTTGGCAACATTAACTCAGCTATCTGCAAGGAGATTCCTGCAGGCTTTGGGTTACATGGCCTCCTGCATCCTTCTCGTACCATATGCAAGACTACATATGAGGAAAATACAGTGGTACCTAAAAAGTGTATGGGTCTCAGCATTGCCACAGTTTAGACATACAGATCTCCGTCCTGCCTTGTCTTCAAAAGGAATTCCTTTGGTGGTCCAAGGCATGTACTCTAAACAAAGGAAAACCCTTCTGTCTGCCTCCTGCCACTCGGATACTAACCACAGACGCCTCAGATTATGCATGGGGAGCCCATTTTCAGGGCAACTGTCTGCAGGGCCTTTGGACAAAGGATCAGAATACCTGCATATCAATTTAAAGGAAATGTTAGCCGTTCAGAAAGCTCTATTGGCCTTCAGGAATCTTCTACAACCAGGACAACTACTGATACGGACAGACAACACCGCAGTTATGTGGTACATAAACAAGGGGGATCTCATTCCTGTCCCCTTTGCAGACTAGCCATGAATCTTTGGAACACAGCTCTAGCTTTGCAAACTGGACCTTCAAGCTCAGTTTCTACCAGGGAAGCAAAACTTCCTGGCAGACAGTCTGAGCAGAAACCTATCGGACCCAAACGAATGGATGCTGGACACCGAAATATTCAAGATGATTACAGCAGTCTGGGGATGTCCTCACATAGACCTCTTTGCATCCCACCTCAATCATCAACTACAGATTTTATGCACCAGGACATTCCACGAACTAGCTTGGAAAGTGGATGCACTATCATTCAGTTGGAGAAACCTCTCTGGGTATGCCTTTCCGCCTCTTCCTCTTCTTCCACTGGTATTATTAAAGATCAAACAGGAAAAGCCCAAGATGATAATCTTGCTGGCCCCAAATTGGCCTTGACATTTTTGGTACCCATCACTGAAAAACCTTTGTCTGGAGCCCCCTTGGGTTTTACCACAGACTCCGAACCTTCTGTCCCAACACCAGGGTCAGGTTCTGCACTCCCATGTCAAAACTCTCAGCCTGGCGGCCTGGTTAATCCAGGGTCTTTGATTCATTCTCTCCTACCCAAGCAGGTTATGGATGTCATTTTAGAAGCCAGACGTCCTAGCACTAGAAAATCTTATGCAGGAAAATGGAAAAGATTTTGTTCCTGGATGCAGGCTCGGGATTCTGATCCTCTTATTCCTAACATTCCTCTGATTTTACTTTACCTGACAGACCTCTTACATAAGGGTCTCTCTTTCTCTTCAATAAAGATACATGCCTCTGCTATTTCTGCTCATTATAATACAGACCCTCCAATCTTTTCCCAAAAGCTCATGAGACAGTTTCTCAGAGGAGCTAAGAACTTAAGGCCCCCTATATCTCCACCCATTCCTGCTTGGGATCTCAACTATGTTTTGGAAAAACTCACCTTACCTCCTTTTGAGCCTGCTGCCACATCTGACATCAAGTTTTTATCTTGGAAGACAGCTATCCTGTTAGCTCTGACCTCTGCCAGGAGAGTTTCGGGGTTGCAAGCTCTCATGGCTGTGGAACCTTATATTATTTTTCATCAAGACAGGGTGTTTTTAAGGACTAATCCTACTTTCATGCCTAAGGTGATTTCCAAAGTGGCTTTAAATCAAACTATTCACTTGCCAACTTTTTTCCCCACTCCTCAAAATAAGGGGGAAAGGATCTTGCATTCCTTGGATGTACACAGACAACTACGTTTTTACCTGGACAGAACCAAGGACATCAGGAAATCAGAGCAATTGTTTGTTTCTTATGCTTCAAGTTCCCAAGGTAAAGCTATTTCAAAACAGACCATTTCCAAATGGATTGCTCATGGAATCAGATTTTGCTATTCACACCATGGAAAGCAAATCCCAGGGACTATAAGGACTCGCTCTACCAGAGCTGCTGCCACTTCAGCTGCCTTCCTCAGAGGAGTTCCTACCAAGGACATTTTGGAAGCTGCAACTTGGAGTTCATTGCATACTTTTTCTAAGCACTACAATCTACCTCTTTACTCTAAGTCTAGGGCAGGCTTTGCTTCTGCAGTCTTGCAGGGCCTTTTAGCCGCCCCCTCTACTTTGACCACCTCCCTTTTATTCTGCTTTGGGATTCAACCCTACAGTCATGACTGCAACAGTGAAACACGATGAACATAGTACAGTTGTGTACACTTACCATAAATGTAGATGTTCGAGTGTCTTCACTGTTGCAGTCTGGGTTTCCCTCCCTCCTGTCCCCTTATTTTTTCTTGTGTGGTTCCTTTTTTCACCCTTCTTCTGAGGTGTATTTGCAAAGGGTATGGAATTTTACTCATTTTGGAACTCCTGACATCTGGGGCAAGAAAAACTGGAGAACATGGCGTCGGCTGTCAGCTTTGTACTCCTGGCGCTCTGACGTTAGGGAGCATGGCTGATCAGCCGACGCCGGACCCAGACTTTGGGATTCTGGCCGACCGAGGACTGCCTGCCGGCAGGGGAGAACCCTACAGTCATGACTGCAACAGTGAAGACACTTGAACATCTGCATTTATGGTAAGTGTACACAACTGTACTTTTTCCTCATTGTGGCAGCATGATTCAACAGTCTCGCCTCATCTGTGGCCATTCTGATTGCATTAGGTGTTCTAAGACGGTGTTGTGACAGTCTTATGCTTACTGACTGTTTACTATTTCTGTCAGTTTATAGCACATGTCAGAGATGTAAATATTTAAGAAATGTGAAGGCAGTCCTCTCCTATTAGCCCACTGTTTGTAAGCAGCATATCCCCACAGCACCTCATTAGTCATAGCCATAACATATACTGAGGCTGTATAAAAAAAAAAAAAAAAAAGTTGCCAGAGCCTCCTTGAAGTCGCTAAAAATTTCTGCCTGTAGCATTCAAGGCAACACCTACTCCTTCTCCACTGTCACATCCTGCAAATCCACAGAATTCACCTAGGAGTCTTTAGGAAAGCAGGACCAAGCCCCGTAAGGCCCACTAAGCCTGCTTTCACACAGGGAAATGATTTGGTCATAGGTGACTGTATACACACTCACCCAACTAGAAAAGAACAGGGTGAGTATAAGCTACTTGTCTGGTGTCGAGATAGGTGATATTACAAGGGCCTTAAGGTTCCTTAAGCAGACAAATACAACTATGACCTAGTGGTGGCCCATGTGGGAGTCTGAACAGAGGTGCTTCACCCAGAGGGATATGCAGAAAGACATGATGGAACTTAATATGCATGTATTAAGAGGCAGGAAAGACACTGGTCTTAAATAGTCTTCGCCAAGAATGATATGTAAATAAAAGACAAGGTAATTGTCTTTAACAATTGGCTAAGTAGTTTGTGTCATTCTTGGAGGATCCAGTATGTCAGCCTGGGATGATGGAGTAAATAAGACTTTTTGCTTTGCCAAGAATGGCTTACTCCCGTCATAACAAGACGTTCACATAATAGCTAAAACTTTTTAGACAGAGTCCCCCTACTTGGACATTCTTGCATAGAAAACTCAAATGTCATCATCAAGATGGTACTACTCAAAGCTAGGAGTCTAAATAGAAGGGTGCCAGAATTTGTGGCCCTCCTGCAACTTGAACACATATTTGTATAATTACTGAGATTTGGTTTCAGTGCAATGCCAATACTCCCTCTATACCATGATTTTAGTGCTAATCATGCACTCGGACGTTTGGGGAAACTATAGGAAGTATCTGTATTTATTAGAAATATCTTTACTTCACATCAAATTACACACTTGTAGCTTGTGGAGACCCAAATCACATTTGACAAATCCAGCTATTACTTTACCAGCTACAGATCTCCGTCAGTGTCACTCATTGATCACAGAAATTGCCTCAACACCATTCATGTTTTAAATGTCAAATCACATACCTTATAGCTTCATAGGTGTTTCCTAGGCTAATGACCACAAGGGCTTTTTTAAGAATAGATGTGCAACACAAATCTCTGACAAGTTTTGATACCCTTTATAAGTGTAGGTAGGGGCCTGGGAGAGGAACCATTTACAGGTTGCCTGTGCCCGTAAGAGACATAGGAGCCTAACCAGGAATTAATTTCCGCTTCCCCATTCAATTGTCCAAGTTTTGAATTGGATTATGGATGAACTCTGTTTCACATGGATGGGGTAGTCTCCGGGATACATACCTGGCTCTCCAGCAGGTCCTGTTTATATCACAAGCAAGGTTTAAGTCTTTAGACTGGGTAATTGTGGTGCTGTTTGTTTTGTGTATATGCAGGAGGCCCACCAGAGTGGAGTCTGATAATGCCCTGCATGCCAGGCATAGATCTCCCCTCAAAAGCCTGTACGAGACAGAATTCAGGGATAAGACCTTGAGGTGGTCTGCATAGGACATTTTACTTGCGTCATGTATTCTTTTAGTGAGGAACCTCTGTGGACGTTCCAGTTGTTGGATATGCCTGGTTAGGTACGTACCGAAGGGGGCATTGTACTCCATGATAGGTCTGATGAATGCCGAATACAGTGGAACAGTGACTTCCTTGGACATAGATGCCATACTTCTGTTTATAAGTTGTGCATCATAGAATAATTTCCTCACTACTGTAGACGCGCAATGGTCAAAGGCTAGATTACAGTCTGTGTGTGTTTGTGGTCGGCTCCGACGGTACCTGTCTCCTCGATGCTGGCAGCTGCTTAGAGCATGTCTGATCCGAGTAACTCTCGGAGCCAGAGCTTGGGTGTCAGATTCGGGGGGGGTGGAAGTTCCCTCCCTTGGAACGCCGTCTACTTCGGGCCTGACTCAGATTCTTGTGTTGGATCCAGGGAGAGTAGTTCCCTTACTGGTATCCCAGGAAGCTCGCTCTTCCTCAACGTTTAGCGTTGTAGAAAGGGTTCTCTCCAGTGGATTGAGGCCCCTGACTATATCTTTGGACTCTGCCCTGATGACTCCTGCTTTGTGTGCGAATCCCATCACTTCACTAGAAGGGACAGCCTGTGCTCGAGGCGCCCTAGGTGGTCCCTCCTGAGGAACAAGTGGTTTGCGAGTTCCCTCTGGAAAGCCTCACCAGAGAGGTGCCTTCAAGCATACGTGCACGAGGAGGCACTTGAACTCCCCCGAGTCCCTCACTGAGGACACTGATTTGGATGATGGGAAAGGTATCCCCAGATAACCTCCCATGGATGTCTCCTTTGGAGACATCATGGAAATCTTACACCAGCGAGGAGGCTGGTCCGCCCCAAACCCTTCCTTGGACGAATCCTTGTTTCTGGAGGCTTTCGGCATGGGCCCATCTACTTCCTGGGTGTCCCCTCCTGCAGATCCCCTGGTGGACTTGGTCACCTCGTGTACCTGGAAGGAGCCGGACACTGTGGAACCAATCTCTAAATGCCCAGACAAAATTTTGAGCCCCCCTACAGACAGACCAGTGTGGAATAGAGTTCCCTGTAGACGCTGTGTTGGTAGCAGCCGCCATCAAAAAGGAACTAGCCCAGAAGAGTTCCTCGGTCCATCCCCCTGACTGTGAGTCTAGGAAGATGGACCGCCTAGGGAAGCGGGTTTATGCTATGCGTCAGTGACCTTTTCTGTCAGGCAGATGAACTATTTGGCCCATGTTACTAGACTACTGCTCGACCTGGTTAAGGAACTGGCTGAGTCTCTTCCAGAGTCCAAGTCACAGGAGGGCAGAGCCACTTTCTCCGCGAGGATGGCTACCTTGACAGCGGTTTCAAACTGGCCCATATGACTCCTCTCACATGCTACTGAAGGGCGGCTGAGTGCTGCGTGTCCATGAGGCGTAATGCCTGGCTCAGATTCAGTTCACAGAACCCTTTAAGGTATCTTTCGAGAACGCCCCTTACAACAGTTCTACCCTTTTTGGTAAGACCATCAGAGATGCATGGTCCAGAGTGAGAAGGACGGGAAGACACTCTGCCGTCATAATCCGCTTCTCGAACCCTCAAAGATCCTTTTTCCCCGGAATCAGCGAGGGCGAAAAGATGTGGTTCCGGTAGTCTCAGTATTCCTGGGACACTCAGGGCTCCTCTTCCCCTAGAGGCAGAGGGGGACAGGATAGATGCCGTCCCAGAGGCAGAGGGGGTCTGAGGAATTTTGGGTCTCGAGAGCCTTTCTCTGACAGGCCCTCTCAGCAACCCTGAGGGGTTGCCAGACTGCTCTGGAGGTAGTCAGGGGTCGCCTGTTCTTGCACTTGGCAGCATGGGAGTCTGTGTCATCAGACCGTTGGGTGCTTCAGATAATTTCCAGAGGCTATTCAGTCCCATTTGTGGTTCCTCCCACACCTTTCAAACACCTCCCCGGACGTACCACCCACTCAGAGGGAGGCAGCAGCGCTAGAAATCTCCAAGCTGCTAGAGAAATGAGCCATTGAACCCGTCCCACCAGATCAGTCCTGATTGGGCATCTACTCCAGGTTCTTTTTGGTGCCAAAAAAGATGGGGGACTTGGGTCCAGAATGGGCCTCATCTACTCTGAAACCTGTCAGTTGCCAAAGAAAAGTTCTGGATGGTCACTTTACAGTCCATCATGCCGTACTTGCAAGAGAGTGACTGGATGTGCTAGTTCGACCTCCAGGATGCTTACTATCACTTAAAGATGCACAGAAACTCCAGGAGGTTCCTCCGCTTCCGGCTAGGAGCCAATCATTATCAGTTCCGAGCCCTACCCCTTTGGTCTCACCACAGACCCCAGGGTGTTTACCCAAGTGATGGCAGTAGTAGCGGCTCACCTGAGGCTTCAGGGGATTTAGGTCTACCCTTATCTGGACGATTGGCTCCTTACTGCTCCCACCAAGCGTTTACTTTGTCGGACCAGAGATTATTTCCTAAAGCTTGTACACTACTTAGGGATTACAATCAACACAGGCAAATCTCTTCAGAATCCTGTCCAGGTGATAGAATACATAGGGGCACAGATATAGACATGCTACAGACAAAAATCTTCCTGATCACGGAGAGAGTTCAAAACCTAAGGATGCATGTCGCCTTCATTTACCGTTCTCACCTTCCCTCAGCAGAATCTGTCTTAAGGGCCCTAGGTTCTGTGGCAGCGACCATAACACTTGTGTGTGCTCGATTTACATATGCGAGTATTACAGTGGACTCTAGCTGTGCAATGGTCGCTGCTGGATCTTCTGTTGTCTCATCCAATACACCTCAGCCAAATCTGTAGGTCGGCCCTTCTTTGGTGAATGCATTCTTCGGTAATTCTGGAGGGACGATATTTTGATCATCGTGTTACACTGCTGCAGTCATTACACTTGGATGTTCTTCGTTCCACATTGCTGCAGTCCTTACTATTGGGTAGTCCGCTGTCCAGTCGGCCCGAATACCAGAGTATAAGGCTGACGTCGGTCAGGGCGCATTAGACTGACGTCAGTACGTCAGGGTACTAATGCGCATGACCGACGTCATATCCTCAGTCTTTTTTGCCGCATGGTCCGATGCAGAAGCAGTTTTGCGAGTGCAGGTTGGCGTTCTGAAATATTTCCGAAGCCGGAGTTTCAGACCGAATCAGAGTTGGCTAAGTACCCCGTTGGGGAACATTTTGGTTTTTTCTTGCCTCAGTATTTAACCGGATGTCAGAAAAAGTGAATAACTGTATTTCTTGTGGGAAACAGATACCTCATAGGGATTACCATACATTGTGTATACCTTGTTTAGGGCCTGAGCACGACGTTGTTGGATGCCGCTCTTGTGCTAGGTTTAACAAGCGCACTATTAAGAGACGGTTAGACTGTGCCAGGTTAGTGTTTGGGAAGCGTTGCAATTATAAAATGCCGTCGGATGCTCCGACGCCCGCGGCCCAAGAAGCGCAAGGACAAAACAGCGAAGCCTAGGGTTGATGAACCGCAGTCCCGGACGCCGGTTCTTTAGAAGGCTCAGTGGAGCCAGAGGTTTTGCCAGGAGTTTCTTTGGAGTCTCAGGCAGAGACTTTACTGTTACAGGATGTGCCTTCTCAGGAGGTAGGCCAGGCTGAGGGGCTTCTCAGGTAACTGTTCTTCCCTCTCTTCCCAAGGTAGTTAGAGCCTCTCCTTCTGTTGCCAAAACTTCTTTGAGAGGTAGGCCAAGTTCAGCTTCTCCTAGCATTTCAGGTTCTGTGCCTAAGAAACATATGCTTAAAATGGCAGAAGATTTGATTACTATGATTAGAGGTTCTATGCCCCTCCTGATAAGAGGCCTAGGATGGAACCGAGTTTGATAGTTTTGAACAGTGTTCAGAGGCTTCTGAGTCTTCTGGAAGATTTGCAGGAGTATCCTCCTTATTCTGATTCTGATGTGGATGATTCCACTCCTACAGCTTCTCCTCCTGAGGATTTCTCATTTTCAGAGACTCTGCATTCCATGAGGGAGCACTTTAAATGGGAAGGCCAGGATTACTCTGATTCCAGGAAAAGGCTTAGGGAATTCTTGTTTTTGCCCCAGCATAGGCCCTTAGCTATACCTCCTGTGTTGAATGTGGTGGAAGATGTTTTGCAGAGGCTTCCTGAACCCTGATTCTTTACCTCCTGCTCCTGTTAAACCTGATAGGTACTATAGGGTGCCTGAAGCTCATAAGTATCTTTTTAAGAGTCCTAAGGCAGACCCAGAAACTGTTTCTCAGGGACCTAAAGGTGTTAAGGCTTCTGTGGTTAAAAACCCTGTTCCCACTGATAAAGAGGCAAGGGCTTTGGATAGATGGGGAAAGAAAGTGTATACTTCTTCCACTTTAGCCATGAGGGCGTTGAATTGTCAGTTTCACATGCTTAAATATCAAAATTATCTCCTTTCACAACTGAAATCTAAGGTGGATGCTTTGGCGGAAGGTATTGAGTGTAAAGAGTTGCTGGATTTAGTTCATGTGTCTGAACAAGTGGGTAAGCATTCCTTGCAATGTGGTTTTGATGCTGTACAGGCCTCCTCGAGGGTGGCTGCCACTAGTTCTGTTCTTCGCAGGCATGCCTGGTTGAGGGATCAGAATTTAGCTGAGCATGTTAAGACAAGGATTTTGGATGCTCCTTTACAGTCGGATGTGTTGTTTGGTTTGCCTGTGGAAGCAGTTTTAAAGAAAATGGAGGACAAAGCAAAGTCTATGCAAACTGTTAAAGATTTTTTGCAGGTGCAGCCACCGAAGTTTAGTAGAAATTGGCCTACTAAGGGATGGACATATCCTGCTTATGATTCCCAGTCTAGGGGTAGGTCTAGACGTGGTAGGGGCAGAGCTCAAGGTTCTTTTAGGCCTAGAACAGGGAGTTCACCTGCTCAGACTTCTGGTGAAGGCAGGGGTCAGTCCTTTCGTAAACAGACCCAATGACCTGCCTTTTCAGCTGCCAGTAGATTCTCGTCTGGCAGCTCCTTTGGGAGGAAGACTGTCTCTTTTCAAGGAAAATTGGGATTTAATTACTCAAGACAGATGGGTGTTGGATATCATTCACCACGGTTACAGGTTTTATTTCCATACATTGCCCCCTTTCAAAGGCATGCCAGACGTTCCTCCTCCACAAAGGAAAGAGGCTCACAAGCAAATTTCTCAGTTACTCCAAATAGGGGCCATTCAGCCAGTCCCTGTATCAGAAATGGGCCTAGGATTTTATTCTCGCCTGTTCCTAGTACCAAAGAAGGGGAACACGTGGAGACCAATTTTGGATTTATCTATCCTCAACACTTATCTGGACATTCCCAAGTTCAAGATGTTGACATTGCAACAGCTTTTACCTCTTCTGGGCAAAGATCACTGGATGGTAACTTTAGATCTCAAGGAAGCTTACCTTCATGTGCCTATAAGACTAAGTTGCAGGAAGTATCTGCGTTTTCGAGCTGGAAATTCTCATTATCAGTTCTCTGCATTGCCCTTTGGCTTATCTACTGCGCCCAGAGTATTCACAAAGGTTCTGGCTCCAGTGATAGCTTACTTCAGGCTACAAGGAATTCAAATCTATCCTTACTTGGACGACTGCCTGATTCTGGCTCAAGAAAAGGAAGACCTTCTACAGCATCTGGAATATGTTATAGCAGTGCTAAGATGCCTAGGGTATTCTGTGAACGAAATAAAGTCCAGTCTAGTACCCTCTCAAGACATGTGCTTTCTGGGTGTGAGACTGAATACAGCAGCCCAGATGGCCTTTTAACCCCGGACAAACAAAAGAGTCTATCACTTTACTTCCATCAACTATCTCATCAGTCCGTGCTGACTGCAAGGACAGTCCTTCAAGCATTAGGGTTCATGGCATCTTGTATTCTGGTGCTTCCCAATGCCAAACTGCATATGAGGAAGCTACAGTGGTATCTCAAAAATGTATGGACACAGCACTGCCAGGATTTGGACACTGTCATTCAAATAATACCTTGCCTTCAAAAAGAATTTTTGTGGTGGGCTCAGGAATGTCACCTAAACAAGGGACTCTCTGTGACCCGCCAGAGGCGAGTCAGATTTTAACGACAGATGCCTCGGACATTGCTTGGGGAGCTCATCTGAATGGAAAGTGGATACAAGACAAGTGGCCTGCCAGACTACAGCATCTGCATATCAACATGAAGGAGATGTTAGCAGTCCAGTTTGCATTAATGGCTTTCAAGGAGTTACTTCTTCCAGGGCAGGTGTTGATTCTAACAGACAACACAACTGTCATGTGGTACATCAACAAGCAAGGGGAACACATTCTTATCCTCTATGCAGGCAAGCAATGATTTTATGGGAGACTGCGCTAAGCTTGCAACTAACTCTTCAGGCAAGGTTTCTGCCGAGCACAGAACTCCTTAGCAGATGTGTTAAGCAGACAAATCATGGATCCCCACGAGTGGAAACTGGATCTTCATGTATTTCAGAAATTGACAGTGTCATGGGGAACTCCAGACATAGATCTGTTCGCTTCTCCACTAAACCACCAGCTGCCAAAGTTTTGCACAAAGGGGTTTCATCACACAGCTTGGAAAGTGGATGCTCTGTCTTTCAGTTGGAAAACCTTCATGTATATGCCTTTCCACCTCTGCCTCTTCTTCCAAAGGTGCTATTAAAAGTCAGACAAGACAAGCCAAGGATGATTTTGATAGCTCCAGATTGGCCTCGCAACACTGGTACCCACTACTAAGGAGTCTGGTAAGGAAGCCTCCATGGCCTTTACCTTTGATTCCTCATCTGTTATCTCAGAAGGACGGTCATCTGCTCAATGTCAAGCTTCACTCTCTTCATCTAACAGCCTGGCATATTCTGTGTTGAAACACAGCAGGTCTCAACTTCCTCAACAAGTTTTAAATGTGATTATGGAAGCTAGAAGACCTAGTACAAGGAAAGTGTACGCAGAAAAATGGAAGAGGTTTTTATTTTGGAGTACAGCAAAGAATTTGGAGATTTCTGAGCCTAATTTGAGTGTGGCTCTTCAATATCTTACTGAGTTATTGGACAAAGGTTTGTCCTTCTCTTCCATTAAGATTCATGCTGCAGCAATTTCAGCTCACTATGATTGTGACCCACCATTGTTTTCGCATCCTTTGTTCAAGCAGTTTCTTAGAGGGGCAAAGAATATAAGACCCCCACGTAGAGCTCCTACTCCTGCTTGGGATCTCAATTTTGTGTTGGAAAAACTTACTCTACAACCTTTTGAGCCTGCGGCTACTGCTGAATTGAAATACTTGTCATGGAAGACTGCTTTTCTGTTGGCTATTACTTCTGCAAGAAGGGTGTCTGAGTTGCAGGCCCTTATGGCAGTAGAGCCCTTTTGATTTTCCATAAGGATAGGGTATCATTACGCACTAATCCTTCCTTTATGCCTAAGGTGGTCTCTAGTGTGGCTTTACACCAAACTATTCATTTGCCTACTTTTATGCAGACCCCAAAATAAAGGGGAAAAGATTTTGCACACTTTAGATGTACACAGGCAATTGCTATTATTTAAGCAGGACTAAGGATTTTAGGCAGTCTCAGCAGTTGTTTGTTTCTTTTGCTTTGAGTTCAGGGCAAGCCTGTGTCAAAACAAACTATTTCTAGGTGGATTGGGTTTTGCATTGCATTTTGTTATTCCCATCATGGCAAGGAGATTCCAGCTGGGATTAGGCCTCATTCCACTAGGGCTACTGCCACTTCAACAGCATTTCTAAGGGGGGTGGCAACTAAGGATATTTTGGAGGCAGCTACTTGGAGTTCAGTGCATACCTTCTCTAAGCATTATCACCTTCCTATCTACTCTAAGTCTAGGGCTGGTTTTGCCACAGCTGTTTTGCAAGGCATGTTGTCAGCTCCTACTTCTTTATGATTTGCCAGCCTCCCTTACCTCTGCTTTGGGATTCTACCCAATAGTAAGGACTGCAGCAATGTGGAACGAAGAACATAGTACAGTTTTGTACCTACCATAAATGTAGATGTTCGAGAATCCACATTGCTGCAGTCCAATTTACCCTCCCTCCTTCCCCTCTGTGTTTAGGGGTGGTTGTGTAGGTGAGGTTATATGCTGATATTTTTGTATATATCTTTTTGTATATATTGTACATATGTTGGTGCAGGTATTTTGGGCCTTGTCTTTTTAGGGTCTTCTGACATCTGGGGCAAGAAAAGACTGAGGATATGACGTCGGTCATGCGCATTAGTACCCTGACGTACTGACGTCAGTCTAATGCGCCCTGACCGACGTCAGCCTTATACTCTGGTATTCGGGCCGACTGGACAGCGGACTACCCAATAGTAAGGACTGCAGCAATGTGGATTCTCGAACATCTACATTTATGGTAGGTACAAAACTGTACTTTATCCTGCCGTCAGGCGGTTCCCCAGTCGGCCCGAGTTCCAAATTCTTGGTCCGGCGTCTGTTGCTGTCGCCTCCTCCCTGACGTCAGTGCGACAGGGGTATATAAGATGCAGCAGATGCCATTTTCTCCAGTCTTTCTTGTCGCGCGGTGCCCGAAGCAAAAGCAGTTCGCAAGTGCCTGTCGGCCAACTCCTGAGATTTTACCTCCTGAGATTTTAATTCTAAATCCAGAACCTAACTCTTCTACAAAGCTAAGTACCCCATTGGGGAAACTTTTTCTTGCCTCAGACCGATGTCAGTAAAAGTTAATAACTGTATTTCTTGTGGGAAGCAAATACCTCGTAAGGATTTCCATTCCTATTGTATCCCATGCCTAGGCCCAGACCACGTCACTGGTTGTCGGTTTTGTGCTAGGTTTAAGAAGCACACTATTAAACGTCTGTTTGATTTTGCCAGACATTATTTTGGCAGAAAATTCAATTACACCATGCCGTCGGAACTCCCAACGACTGGAATACATAAAAAAAAAACGCAGAGACAAGGACAGGCATCCGAGGCCCAAAACTGACGACGAGGCCTCTTCTAGGCCGGTCGCCAGTTCTCTGGTTTTCAGCGAGGTGCCTTTGCAGCCCCCTGACGACCGCTTCTGCAGAACCACAGGCCGCCTCCGACTCCCACGTGGAGCTGGCTGGGCCTTCGGACGCTCAAGTTTTTCAGCCTACCGAAACTAACCCTTCACAGGGAACCAAAGTAGTTGAGCAATCCACAGCTTCAGAGGGTGTTTTCAGACCTACTCAGTTAAGCATTAAACCCTCTGCTAAGTCTAAGCCTCCCTTAAAAACAAAGAAACAAATACAGCATTCTCCAGGACAGGCCTCCATGCCTAAGAAACAAATGTTCAAAATGGCCGAAGACCTTATAACCCTGATCAGGGGGGGGTCCCATCTCCCTCCTGATAAAAGTCCCAGACAGGATGCAGACTATGACTCATCCGACCAGGTGTCCATTTCTTCAAATTCATCCATGTAAACCAGGCCATTAAATCACTTAACAAGAAACTTGGGTCCATGTATAAAATAAAGAAATTTTTAACCCCCCACACCAAACTAACCATTGCCCATACCCACCTCCTACCCACACTCCTCTATGCCTCCCCAATATTCTCCTTCCTTCACAAGAAAGAGCTTAATAAACTATCCACTACCTATAACCACATAGCTAGATTCATTACCGGACTACCCTACCGCACCCATCACTGCCTAAATCTAAAAACACTGGGATGGCTAGAATTGCCCAACATCCTCAAATTTAACCAACTTACAGAGGCATTCAAAATCATAAAACACCCTGAAAAAACTCCCTCACTGAACAATATACTTACCCCTACTCTAATCTAACATCCCTAAGGTCATCCAAAAGTATTCAAGTATTAACTATTAAATCTACTAACTCGGTGGTGATGCACTGTCGCCAATTCCATTGGCAAAACTGGAATGCTCTCCCAACAACCTTAGACTTATACCCACTCTCCACCAATTCAAAATACAACTTGAACTCTATTAAAATCTCAATGGCTATGTCCATGCTCTAATCCAGACTAATAGCTCAGGCTCCCAACTCAACCCGGCCTACATAGGCCTCCATCCAGCCCTTAACTTAAGGGTCCACTATTAAGCCCTAATTACTCATCTTTACTAACTTATATCACTAATTGAATTTTTCTTTTTACCTACTGTTATATTTTTGTATTTTTAATGTTGCCTGTCTCAATTTCCTAGCTTATGTCACTATATTTTTATATTTTATATTTTTTATGTACCTCTGTGCTTTGGAGCTTTTCTCCCCGGGTCTCCACTGAAAATGGATATGTATCCAGTTGGACTAACCCGGTCAACAAATGTAAAATAAAATAAAATAAATAAAATAAATAAAAATACCCCCCTTATGAGGATTCTGATGCTGAGGAAGCAATTCCATCAGCCTCTCCGCCTGAGGACTACTCCTTTGGGGAAACCTTACATACCATGAGGGAGCATTTCCATTGGGAAGGCCAGGATTACTCAGAATCCAAGAAAAGGCTCAGAAACTTCCTTTTATTACCTCAACACAGACCCCTTGCTATTCCGCCAGTGTTAGATATTGTGGATGATGTGTATACTGAATCCAGCTTAAATCCTGACTCCTTACCTCCAGCCCCAGTTAAACCTGACCGATATTAGAGTCCCTGACTCGCACAGATTTCTGTATAAAAGCCCTGTTGCTGACCCTGAAGCTATTTCTCAGGGACCCAAAGAGATTAAGGCCTCATCAGCAAAAAACCCAGTTCCCTCTGACAGAGATTCCAGAGCATTAGACAGATGGGGAAAGAAAGTATATATGTCTGCAACTTTAGCAATGAGAGCCTTAAATTGCCAGTTTCACATGCTAAAATATAGCAATTTTTGATGTCTCAGTTGAAACAAAAAATACTTCCAGATTCAGATCCTCCTAATTTTAAAGAAATGCAGGATTTATTGCATGCAGCTGAACAAGTGTGAAAACATACTTTGCAATGTGGTTTTGATTCTTTAGAGGCCTCCTGTTAAAAGAACATACGTTACCAGATCATGTTAAAGCAAAATTATTGGATGCACCTTTGCAGCGGGATGTGTTATTTGGAGTTAAAGCAGAAGAGGTATTAAAGAAGATGGAGGATAAGGCAAAATCTATGCAAACGGTGAAGGATTTCTTACAGGTTCAGCCTCCTCAATTTAGCAGAAATTGGCCAACAAAGAATTGGTCCTTTCCATTTACAGACAAACGTCAAAGGGGCAGATACAGATGTCCAAGAGGTAGAGGTCAACCACAAGGTCCTTACAGGCCTTGACAATGGGGTGCACCAGGCCAGAAGGAAGGGGAAGACAGGCCCCAACCATATAAAAAACAGCCTCAATGACTTCCCACTACAGCTGCTAAAACAGCTCTCTCTTGGCAGCCCCCTTAGAAGGAAAGCTGGCACTTTTCTATCACAATTGGCATTGGATCACCAAAGACAAATGGGTTCTCAGCCTTGTATCTCAAGGTTACAGGTTCCACTTTCACACTCTGCCAAGGTTAAAAGGAATGCCAAATTTGCCACCAAATCAATGGGCAGAGGCTCAAAAACAAATTACAGCACTCATGGACATGAGAGCTATTCAAAAGGTACCACCACAGGAGCAAGGACAAGGATTTTACTCAAGACTCTTTCTGGTTCCCAGAAAGGACAAAGCCTGGAGGCCCATTCTGGATCTTTCTTCTCTAAACACTTACCTGGATGTTCCAAAATTCAAAATGTTGACACTACAGCAGCTTCTTCCCATGCTGGGCAAGAAAGCTTGGCTTGTTACCTTGGACCTCAAGGAGGCATACCTGCATGTCCCTATCAGACAAAACTGCAGAAGATACCTCAGATTCATAGCTGGTTCAATGCACTATCAATTCTCTGCACTGCCCTTTGGCTTATCTACTGCGCCCAGAGTCTTCACAAAGTGCACGGCACCAGTAATTGCATTTTGCAGACAGAAAGGAATTAAAATTTATCCGTACCTGGATGACTGCCTGATTCAAGCAGAGAGCAAGAACATTCTTCTAAAGCATCTGGCATTCATAAAAAAGTTAAGTTGCCTGGGGTACACAGTAAACGAAAATAAATCAAAACTAGTGCCCTCACAAGAGATAATATTCCTGGGTGCCAGCTTGAACACAACGGCCCAGATGGCTTATCTCACGCCAGACAAGCAAAGACAACTGACTCAATACTTTCAATTGATGGCAACAAAGACCCAACTCCCTGCAAGAAAAATTCTGCAGGCCTTTGGTTACATGGCATCTTGCATACTACTAATTCCATATGCCAGACTGCATATGAGGAAACTACAATGGTACCTAAAGAGTGTATGGTCTCAACACTGTCAAATTTTGGAAACAATTATACCACTAATTCCTTGCCTTCAAAAGGAGTTTTGATGGGTTCAGGCTTGTCACCTCAATCCACAGCCAGGCAAACACTAACAACAGATGCATCGGATTACACCTGGGGAGCACACATGGCAGGAAAATGTATTCAGGGCGAGTGGCCCGCAGAACAAAGGCATCTTCACATCAATCAAAAAGAGATGCTAGCTGTACAAAATGCCCTTATAGCTTTCAAGGACCTGCTGCATCCAGGACAACTATTACTAAAGACAGACAACACCACAGTTATGTGGTACATAATCAAGGGGGCACTCACTCCTACCCCCTCTGCAGACAAGCCATGACCTTGTGGAACACAGCTCTAGACTTCCAAGTTCATCTGCAAGCACAATTCCTGCCAGGAGAGAAAAACACGCTGGCAGACGACTTAAGCAGAAGCATCATGGATCCCCACGAATGGGAATTGAATCCACAAATATTCAGAATGATAACACAGAAATGGTTGAGCCTGGACATAGATCTGTTTGCATCCCCAATGAATTGCCAGCTACAGAAATTCTGCACAAGGAGTTACCATCCACAAGCATGGAAAGTGGATGCCCTCTCATTCAGCAGGAAAAACCTACAAGTATACGCTTTCCCTCCTCTACCTCTCCTTCCAAAGGTACTCATAAAAGCCAGGCAAGAAGAGCCAAAGATGATCCTGATTGCACCAGACTGGCCACGCCAGCACTGGTACCCAATCTTAAAGAACTTAGCACAAGAACCACCCTGGATTTTGCCTCAAATCCCACACCTGCTGACTCAGCACAACAATCAGATACTTCACAGCCAGCTAAGGACCTTAAACCTAGCTTCATGGAAAATTCCTTAGTCAAGCAAGCAATGCCTCTTTCCAAGGCTGTTATGGATGTCATTCTGGAGGCCGGAAGGCCTAGTACCAGGAAAGCCTATTTGGATAAATGGAAGAGATATTCTTTGTCTGTAACCAGGCTCACAGCCTTGACCCTCTTGTCCCAAACATTCCTCAGATACTACAGTATTTAGCTGAGATGCTGGACAAGGGCCTCTCCTTTTTATCCATCAAGATCCACGCCTCTGCCATTTCTGCTCATTACAACACGGATCCACCAATTTTCTCTAATTCTTTGCTAAAACAGTACCTCAGAGGGGCTAAAAACATAAGACCGCCCTGTAGAGCACCTACTCCAACTTGGGACCTCAACTTTGTTTTGGAAAAAATTTACTTTACCTCCTTTTGACATTCCCCACACAATTACTTATGGCAAGTACTCATACACATGGGCATGATTTTCACTTAATGCTACACTATACAAAGTCTATGTTAAGGAAAGACCTATTGTACAGCATAGTTTAACTTGGTTAAGATATAGTGTTCTTTTTCCAGCAGGGTTGTCAACAAGACCAAGAAAAGGAAAATATTGTCATACCCATACTAGGCATTAGCCTTATATTATACTTACACGAACAACAGTTGGTACGTCAAGTCACACCATCTTATCCCAATTTTCAAAAGAAGTGCAACTTTTTGCACAAAGCAAATTTTATTACAAAGTTAAACACTATGGTAACAGTGCACAATGTTTTGTTTATTTTTAAGCTATTAGCATTTTTAGTAGTAACAGATGCATTAATGCATTATTTTAAGCAATCTATTATATTTTTTGTATATATTTTGTTTTAAAGGAATTTTTAAGCATGTGGAATAGTGCACAGTCTCTTTAAAATGTTAATTGGTAGTGCTTTCTAATTAACCTAGGATTTTCAAGGTATATAAGACACCTGATTCAACAGCATGGTGTCACTTGATAAAGCTCAGAATTCCTCTGAGCGAAAGCGCTTGTGTGTTATTATTCTGTGGTTCTGAATAAAGGAATTATTTGAATTCGTTTGGTGCCTACCTGGATTTACTGAATTTGCCTTGGTGAACTTACAACAAGCTGTTCCATTTCCTGGCTGTGTGTGCATTTACTTCCTCCTTTTGAGCCAGCTAACGCAGCAGAATTAAAAAAAATATCCCTTGGAAAACTGCTCTGCTACTGGCAATAACATCAGCACGAAGAGTTTCAGAATTACAGGCACTAATGGCAGTGGAACCTTTCCTTATTTTCCATCAGGACAGGGTGTCTTTAAGAACTAACCCTACGTTTATGCCAAAGGTGGTATCAAGTGTGGCTCTAAACCAAACTATTCACTTGCCAACTTTTTATCCAAACCACAGAATAATGGGGAGAGACTACTGCATTCTTTGGACATTCACAGGCAGTTACGCTTCTACTTGGACAAAACCAAAGCTTTCAGAAAATCTGAGCAATTATTGGTAGCATATGCTGCAGGAGCACAGGGAAAAGCCATTTCAAAACAGACTATTTCAAAATAGATAGGACATTGTGTACATTTCTGCTATATACACCATGGGAAACCTGTACCTAGCAGCATTAGATCTCACTCCACCAGGGCAACAGCCACTTCAACTGCCTACCTCGGAGTACCTACCAAGGATATTTTGGAAGCAGCAACGTGGAGTTATGTGCATACCTTCACCAACCATTACCATTTGCCCTTATACTCCAAATCCAGAGCTGGCTTCACCACTGCTGTGCTGCAGGGCCTTATAGCCACCCCTAATGCCTTATAGAACCAGTCACCCTACCTCAGCTTTGGGATTCCACCCAGGTGTAATGACTGCAGCAGTGTAACACGATGAACATAGTACAGTTTTGTACCTACCATAAATGTAGATGTTCGACTGTAAACACTGCTGCAGTCCAGGTTACCCTCCCTCCTTCCCGTCTTACTTGTTGGTACATACCTATGTCTTCTACCCTTCACTACCTATGGGGAGTATTTGCTGGTAACTGAAAGTTGTTGTTTGCTTTTCTTATGTATACTTTACTAGCAGTTTGAATTGCCTACCTATTTGGGGGCACCTGACATCTGGGGCAAGAAAAACTGAAGAAAATGGTGTCTGCTGCATCTTGTATACCCCTGTCGCACTGACGTCAGGGAGGAGGCGACAGCAACCGATGCCTGACCAAGACTTTGGAACTCAGGCTGACTGGGGAACCGCTTGACGGCAGGATAACCAAGTGTAATGACTGCAGCAGTGTTTACACTTGAACATCTACATTTATGGTAGGTACAAAACTGTACTTTCCAGCTCCTGCCTAAGCCACAGTGACCACGGACACCTCCCAACTAGGTTGGGGGGGCATTGTTCAGGAAGGACAGTCCAAGGCATGTGGTCCCCTATCGAGACCAGTTTGCATATAAACGTTCTGGAGATGAGGGCGGTCCTTTTAGCATTGTAGGCCTTTCTACCTCTGGGAACCATTGCAATCCAGCGGTCGTTTTCTGATAGCAATGCATATTCCGGGATGGTCCAGCATTCTATCAGACAGACTAAGCCGGACTATTCTGATGCTTTACGAGTGGTCTCTGAATCCTTCAGTAGCGGAGCAGATCTTTCTAGAGTGGGGTCGACCTTGCTGTGATCTCTTCACATCTCCTTCCAATGCGAAGTGGAGCGAGTTCTTCGCTCTGAACCCCCTGTCAGGGGTGTCCCCCAGAGATGCTCTAGTCCTTGGTTGGCCCCTCGGTCTTCTGTATGCTTATCCTCCTTGTACCCCTTATTCTGAAGTTTATACAAAAAGCTTGTCGACTGGGGAGCAAAGTGTATGGTTTCCCTTCCTTTGGTCTCATCTTCTGCCTTGGATCCCATTCAGGATCTCATTTCACACCCCTTGAGGGTCCCGCATACATTTCTGGACAGTCTGAGGTTCACCGCTTGGCTACTCCAGTTCCCTTAATTGCTAGGGCTCCTGGATTGTCTTCTTCAGTCATGTCTATTCTGGTGGCAGCTCACAAATCGTCCACCAGGAAAGTTTATTGTAACAAATGGAAATGTTTTTCCTTTTGGGCTTCTCAAAGGAGTTTAGATCCTTTCATGGCTCCTGTTCTGGCTATTCTGGATTTTTTGGCAGATATTTTTCAGCAAGAGGCTAGTTCATCTACAATCAAGGTGCAACTAGCTGCCATTTCTCATTTTCATGTGGGCGAGAATTCTGCTTTTTTAGCCTCTTCCAGATTGTGTAAAGCCTTTATCAAAGGTACCTTTTTCTTGCGTCCTCCGGTCAAAGATCCCATTCCCCCATGGGACCTTACCATGGTACTTCAAGCATTCATCGCTCTGCCATTTAAACCTGCAGCAACCATGGATCTTGAGTTTTTGTCTTGGGAAAACAGCATTTTGAGTGGCTATCACCTCTGCTAAGAGGGTTTTAGAACTGCAGGCGTTGTCTTTCAAGGTTCCATACATTATTTTCCATAAGGACAGGGTTTCCCTTCACACCAGTCCTTCCTTTCTCCCCAAAGTAGCATCAGAGGTTAACATCAATCAAACTAACAATTTACCCGTTTTCTTCAAAAATTTTGCAAACAAAATGGAATACAAGCTGTACTTGTTGGATGTTCATAGACGGTTACGATTTTGTTTACACAGTACTAAAACCTTTCGTAAATCTGATCAATTGTTTGTCTCTTTTTCTAAACCTTTTTTGGGTAAACCCATCTCCAAGGTTACCATTGCTAGGTGGATCTCCTTATGTATCCTTCAGATCTACAAGGATAAAGGTTTGTCTCCCCCGGGTCAAGTTAAAGCTCACTCAACTAGGTCCATGGCTACTTCTGCGGCCTTTTGGTTGACACCATCATTAGACGACATTTGTTCTGCGGCTGCTTGGTCCTCTTCTCTTACCTTTATTTCTCACTATAAATTGGAATTGATGTCTAGAGGGAGAGCATCCTTTCATTCCGCGGTGCTCCGGAATGTCCTTCCTTGAGGGCCACCCAGGTGTTTTAGTAGCTGATGACTCTGTCCCACAGGTTGAAGATCAAATGAAGTAAACTACTTCAGATAAAGAAGTTATATACTCACCATAACGTTCCATCTGAGTAGTTCTACTTCATTTGTCTTTAACCGTCTCTCCCTCCTTCCCCCTGGCCTTAACATATGGACAGAATTATAGCTGGTTTTAGGTGTGTAAGGTATTTTTTGATGTTGGGCTGTTCAGTATATGTGGCAGCAAACTCGATCTGGGGGATGGAAGGTAGTGGTGGTGGTGTATTATGGGTAAGGGGAGGAGCTTGGAGCTCATAGCGGATACTAGTGAAGTTGCTGGCTCTGATCCGATACCCACAGATTGAAGACAAATGAAATAGAACTGCTCAGATTGAACGTTATGGAAAGTACATAACTTCTTTTTTGTATCTAACCTCCTGAGTTTGTCAACCATGCCTGAGTGGGGTATTTTGTCAAATGCCTTGGCCAGGTAAAGGTAGTTGGTGTAAACCATTTTTCCCTCATCCATTGTTTTTGTTAACTTCTCAAAGAAGTCCACCAGGTTGAGTAGGTATGATCTTCCCTTGACAAAACCAGACTGGGTTGGTCTGGAGGTTTACTATATCTCTATTGATCCAGCTCCTTGAGAATTCTTTCCATGGCTTTACATACAAGACTAATGAAACTTATGGGTCTGTAGATGGCCCATCTTTGTGAAGAGGGGTGACTGTTGCCATTCTGCATTCATGAGGCACAAAGCCTTTTTGGAGGCTACAGTTGAACAGTAATTCCAGATGCCCTGATAGGTCATGTTTCATGCTATTTAGAAGGCATCCTGGGATATTGTCTGGGCCCATTGATGCAGTGTTCTTGGTCTTAGAGAGAGAGCATTAGGGACCTGTTCCCTAGTGATAGTAGAGGGAGTTATATTTGATGGTGTTTCCTGAGGGAAGGTTGAAGGGGGGAAGAGAGGGGTAAAGTTGGAATTGGAGCTGAATTTATCAGCCAGGAGTTTTTCTATATCCTCTGACTCAGTACAGGTGGCTCCATTTACAATGAGCTCTGCACACAATTGTGTATTGCCTTTGAGGTTGGTGATATAGCTAAAGAATGTTTTGCGGTTGTCCTTAGCCTGGGAGGACAAACTTACCTCAAATTTGGCTTTGGTAGACTTTATTTGCCCTCTGAGTTGTTTAGTTTGAGAGTGTTTTAGCCTGCTGAGAGCTGCACCTCCTAATTTTTGCCATGATTTTCTTGGTGGCTTGATTTTTTTAGTTAGTTCTCTACTACTTGTTGAGTACAGCTGCCTCTATGCAGCTATTAACATGCTTGTACAGGGCGTTCTGTGAACAGTTCTGCATAGACGGCAGTGTTTTCAGGGTTTATGGGGGCTTGAAATTTTGCCAGGTTATCATTTAATAGAAGGAGGTTAGCCTTAGAGTAGTTCCTTGAATATTCCAGGTTTAGCTGGGGGCTCCATGTTTTATTTTTACTTCAAAGGAGACCATTTTGTGGTCTGACTTTATTAGGGAAAACATTACAGTAGAGGGGTGTACAGCACTCTCCCACATTAGTGAGGACCAGATCCAGTATGGTTGCACCCTTGGTTGGTGTATTGACTGTCTGGTCTAGGGAGTTTTTTTTTTTTGCAAAATCCAGGAAAATCTCTGCATGTACGTTTGGTGTCATACAGGATTCCCAGTTAATGGTGCGGTAATAAAAGTTACCCATTAATATAGTATTGGGTTGGATTCGTAGTATTTCTAATAAGTTTAAATACATACTATGGGTTTCTTGAGTCATAGAGGGGGCGACCTGTAGCTTGCAGGGAAGTGGTATTGGATTTTGCCTATGGTGATTTGAACATGGAGCAGCTCAAGTGCATTGTTCTGTTTGACCAGCCTTGAAGTATATTTATTTTTGATGTAAACAGACACCTCCACCTTTAGTCCCTGCATGTGAAGTAGCTGGTCTAAATGTGTGGAAGGCATTATAACCTTGCACTGTAGGTGTGCTCTCCATGGCTGTAAACCATGTTTCACTGACCACACGGATGTCTGCATTCTCTAGTGAGAAGAGAGCTTCTAGGGAGTGGAGCTTTTGTTTAGAATTCTAGCATTGAGCAGTAATACCTTTAGATTTTCTTGGTTTTGATTTACTGTATCAGAAGTACTTGAAGTTTGTAATTGACTAAAAAAGGCACTATGGGGAAGACTGTGTTTTAGCTAATATTTGAAAACCTAGAGGGGAGAGATGAAGACCATCCCTGGCAAAGCAGCATGGTCTGTTGACCATCTTCCATGCTGGCAAATATTGCACCCTCTTAGAATGACACCAGAAACTAAGCCAATTATTGAAGTCATTCATCTTTTGTTCATATTGTGGCAGCATCCTTGGAGACGGTAAAATGCTGCTTAATGCTAGGCTCATTCCAGCCTGAGACGCATATTCTGAGAACTCAATGATGTCTGTCTTCATATAGTCTAGGGAGGTGCTCTAAGGTCATTTACTCTCACATGGACTTATGACTGAGTCATATTGGTACTTGTGGTCCAATGACCTGGGTGCGTGTGTGATGTGGCGATCGTAGCCCATGATAAGCAACTGCTTGTGACTTTCTCCTTACTCAGCCTGGTGAGAAGGACATCAGTGTCTCATGATGGAGTCTCCAATGACTAGAATGTTGGATTGTATGTTGGCTTGCCTTATGGGGACCATAAGATGTAGCTCTGTGTGTTGATGTGGGTGTTTAGAAAGAGTGCATTTGGGTCCGCAGAGGGCATTTCTTGTGTATTTCGTCTTGGAGATCTTTGTGGTTTAGGAAGATTACATTTAAGTGCCTCAGCATATGCTGGTTGATACGTCTGCTTTGAATTGTTTGTGATGGGTGCAGCGTTTGTACTGCTGACAACCTTATTGATAGTAGGAGTACTTTTTTGTGAGAGCTTTGCCTCCAGTGACATTGTATAAATACATCTCTCACATACCATATCAATTTGTTTGAGAATTAACTGGTAGCCCATAAACATGAGGCAATTTCTATATTGCCCCAGGATGCCCATATCCCCCAAGCTGGTAACTGAGACGGTGGGAAAGTTCATATCCATGGCAACAGACCCCTTTTTTATTGATTGATATTCTCACTGCAACTGCAAACTAATTGTCTTGTGTGCAACTAGGTATTGGAGAAATTTCGATTGTGCTTTTACAGGAAAAATATAACTCAAGGTGTGAGAGTCTGTACAGACCACTGCCAAACACTTGAGGGGGAGACTTTTTACTAAGATACTTTGATTACCCAATTATTGATTGGTACACTTTTTCTAAACATAGTTATGCTGAACATTTCATAGACTTCATTAATACCAATGCACTGGAGCAAATTGTAAAACTGAACTAAATACTCTTGCCTCCATTCTTATCAACCTAGTACCCCCCTCCGGCACCCCACTGTGCATCTCTTCCCTGGATAAATTTGACCACAAATCAATCAGTCATCCTCTGTTTGACCCAACACCAAATGTGACCATCTTTAGGGACTTCTGTAAGGCAAACCTGCCTCACCTTATAGAAGACCTATGCAAAATTCCCAACAACCTTTGCATATGGACCCAGCTGAGAGGGCTGCTGCATTTATTTCTGACTTCACTAGCATCTGAACAGAGAAAGTTGGTACCCATCTGCCCTAAATATAACTAATTTCAAGAATAATCTTCTCTGGTGGAGTTCCTGCCTTAATGTGTACATGAAACTAAAAAAAATATTGGAAAATTTCAAGGAATTCCCATCTCCCTATTTCAAAACTGCACTGAAACAAGCCAACAAGGAGCTTGTAATCTGCTCCATTTTCTAGTAGTGTTTTTGAATTTAAAGTTGCTGTAGGTTCCAAAGGAAATTACAACTCTTTCTTCAGTTATGTCAGGAAAATTCAGGAATAATGTCGAACACTACAATTAGGTTATCCAGAATATCTCCCATTTTGACCCCAAGAATATAACTAATAGATTAACAGACAGATTTAGTCTTAACTATCCTACCCATGTTATTTTATTTAGAGGTTTCTAGTCTTGGTTGTTTTTGTCCTACCCATGTTGTTGCTCCCACTAGTCCTGATAATTTAGAATCCCTGTCAGAGGTTGAAAGTAATACATGCATGGGCCCAGATAACATGGCAAGCTGCAGTCTCATCAGTACAAAGTATGCACTATCTGAGCCTCTACCTCAGCCTGTTGGTTTTGTTCCAGATATCTGGAAAACAGCCACTGTGACTTCTCTACAAATCCAGGTAATTGTAAACTGTGCAAAGCCATGGAACATATCGTAGCAGACCTTGTTTATCCAGGCATAGACAACTTAGTTGACCTAGATCCCAATTTATTGGTACCACTGCACCACCAAAAGAAGGCAAGCCCCTCATGACTTAATAAGTTTCTGTGAAAAGGTTGCAAGGGCTGAGGACAGTGGTCATTCAGTGCACACTGCTTATTTTGACCTGGCCAAGTCTTTTGGCAATATCTTCCATGTTGGTATTGAAAATTTAAAGACCTTAATGTAAACCCCAGTATGGGCTGTTGGATTGAAAACTGGCTACCCAGTATATCGCAAGTTGTGAAAGCTTTTGGTTTCCTTTCTGAATGCGAGTTTCTAACTAGTGCCACATGGACATGTTCCCTGCCTTCTCCTGTTTGGCATTTATTTTGTAGATATCCACGCCAATATTCCAGAAGTGTGGCTGACCAAGTTTGGTGATAACTGCAAACTTGGCACCAGTAAATGCTCATCCACTGATAAAAACTGGTATCAAGGGCTGGAATATGCACATACATGTTGTATAAAAAAAATTCTCTCACTGTGAAAAAAAGTACAGCTTGGTAGCATTGGACAGAAACGTTTTTTCCTTCCTCATATATTATAAATGGTACTCCTCTTCAGGCTGATATGGTTGTAAGAGACTTGGGTACTTATGTGAATAACTTTCTGATGAAAACTACAAAAGAATAACTTTCTCTCATTCATTCATTCATCATATTTCCACCACAATCAGGAAATTGTCTGTGTGGTCCAGTTAACTTCCAAGGGAATATATTCAAGAGCTAAAAAAGTAATCCTATCACTGTACTCGTCCCTTATCAGTACCATCACTGAATACAGTGTCCCCTTTGCTATGTACAAAACTAAGAATATCGCTTAACTGGAAAGGCACCAAAGATTTCTAACCAGCCTACAGGTTGCTATGAGGTGACTCGTGTCTTGCATTTTAGTCCATGGAAGGTCCAGTCTGAATTGACTGCCTATTTCTTTGCAAAACCAGTGGTTATACAAACACCCATACTAAAGACATAAATCACACAATGTTATTCCTAGCCTGTGGATCAAGTTAACCACTACTGGTCAGAGTACTAAATTAGTTACCTTTAAGGCTAGTCTTGATGACTAGATGGGTAGACAGAGTGTTGGCAATGTGTGTCCCTGCTTAGTTTGGGAGGTGACAACTGTTAAAAGTTCTTAAAAGTTCTTACGGCGTTTTTCAGGATCTTAAGTGTGTGTATGTAGCTTAAGCATCTTATGGTGCCCATGATTGCTTACCTGATATGTTGCTGTAGTTCATTTAACTCTATCCCCTTATTTATATGTGCTTTCAGTGTAGTTGTGTAGTAGTTGTAGTTGCCTCACTTGGTTACTGTATTTATGATTTCTACCTGAAGCAATGGTTTGGAATTTTACTATGCTCATTTCCTGCTGTATTCTGTTTATCAGAAGCAGAAATGTTTCTAGACACAGATGTGAAATGTTTTGTAAATGATCTGCCATCACATGGTGAATATTACCATTGGTTATTATATAAATTTTCTAGAGTTTTGTTGTGTGTCAGAGAATTGTGAAAGATCTGTTGGAAAAAGTCTGAAAATCACTTAAGGCATCTTGCTAAGCAACAAACTTTACATCTCGCTCAGTGTCATCTGTCAGATTTTCTGAAAAGTATTTGATTCAGCATGCTTAATAGATCTTGGCTCCCTGGTAAGTTGCCACCATTTATCAGTTTGAATAGGGCAGCCCATTCCCCAGGATGACCACATTCTACATGTAGTAGAGAAAGACCATTCCTCACAGGTAACTTGATCCACTTTTCGTGTGCTTTCCTCCTAATCAGTATTTGTGACAGTTTCCTATCCTTTTTGTTAGCTGGAATCTGGGAAAACTGTTCTTGCCCAGGGAGTAAAAGTGTGTATTTTCTTTTTCCCCTAATGTGATGGGGGATGTGATATGTTACTTGTGTAGAATGTTGCATGCTTACCTCTCAAAAGGAACTGTGTGAGCCACCACAGACCTCAACTATTTGAAGACTGAATTGCTAAGCCAAATGTAGCTGTTTTGAATAGTGAATTCCCTTCCCTTGGCATTACGGTGACTTGGAGGTGGTTATTTTAAGTGTGGAACTACAAGCAGGCTTTCGCTTCCTTATTGGTAGATGCAAGGAATTTCCTTCCTCTACTAAGAAAATGGATTGTTTTTGATTTGATCATTCATTTAGCTTTTTTTTTTTTTTTTTTTAAGCAGTCCTTAAGAGCCATGCAATTTTCCATGCTGACTATCTCAATGCTGTGATTATGCTGTGATACTGATATTGCTGCTTCCAGATTTTTGGGTTGTGGTGATGGGTATGATTACCTGTTTGCCTTATAGCCTCACTGGAAACAAATTTGGTATTTTCCATACAGAATTCTGCAGTAAAGTCTTTCCCCTGCCCCAATGTTTTTATCGTGTTGGTAACTGTAATTGCAGAATCTTTGTAGCAGAACACCCTCTTGGTGTCTTATGCCTGCATAACTGGTTACTGCTTGTCCATTCACAGATGTTCCTGGAAATGGCCCCTTCTCTGTTCTTACATGGCTGTAGTTGGAGGGGGGGGGGGGCTCTGGAACTTACAGAGGTAGAATTCTGGGTTTAAGTCCATCTGTTTTTACAAATACTTGGACTTTTGTTCATGATGCAAGCATATTTCTCCATGAAAATAATGCAGTGGGTTGAATTCTTCAATTACTGCATTACTCTCTGTGGGATCTGCTTCTATTAAAAAAAAAACAAAACTTTTATTAAATTATGATTTAAGACATAGGCAAACGTATATTAAAAGAAAAGAAAACAAATCATTAACATTTTTTCCATTTACATACATCACACCTCTTTTCTTTGTAACTCATCAGTTCAACATTACATAAATTGTCAAATTCTTGCTTTCCATTAAACCTCATTCCTTCACACTATTTTGCATGTGTGTTTTTCACAATTTCCATTTATTTCTATTTAACTTGCTCATTCCCTTTTCTAAAGATCCCTCTTCAATTTTTTTCTTTTTTTAAATATTCAATACTGCAAATACAGTTGATTTAGACATTGATTTCCATTTTATAGTAATTGCTTTTTTGGCAGCCGACAGAATTAAACTTAAGTCCTTTGTATGTCTAGAAAATTCAGAAGCTGTGCCTTAGCTCAAAAGAACCATTTCCTTAGTTACAGCAATTTGCTCACACAGTGTTTCTGACATAGTATTCTGTATGGAATTTTTAAAGTCTGCCAGCTATCTATCTTTGTTCCTTTGCCAGTTTTCTCTAGTAAATTCCAGCCCCCCTTTGTCCAATTTTCTGTACCCCTACATGCAGTCCTCTGTATAGGCAAAATCTCCTTTATCCATTATTGTGTTGGCTTAGTTCTTAAAAACACTTTGCCACTTTATGAATATAATATTCTGCATGGTTATTGTTCCCTTTAAGTATCTGCAAATAAAATGTGATTCTGTCTTTGTTTCTTGCTTCATCATCACCCCTTTCCATTTTGAATTAGAACCTTCTGCTTGTGTTATGTATATGAACCTTAACTGTGTAGCTGTAAAATATCTCTTCGAATAGGGTAATCCTAAATCACCTTGTTCTTTTGGAAGGATAAACTTATCCCACTTGACTCTTGCCCTTTCCCCTCCCAGATGAATTTTTTCAACTCTTATTGTCCACAACTTCCCTCTTGTTTAATAACAATAATGCCAGATCTGTATATAAAAGTTGTTGTGTCTTTCGGCTTTTCCCGGTTAGGGGTCGCCACAGCGGAACTCCGGTCCGCTAATGATTGGCAGTTGATTTTTACATGCAGAGTTGCCAGCCCTGACGCACAACCTTCAACGAAGGTACGCCCATTCACGCATGTTTCCATGCAGAAGACGCTCTAGCTGAGAATCGAACCGGACAGCGTCTTACTGTGAGGCAACGCTACCGCAGCACCACCACTGCGGATCTAGATCTGTATATAAAAGTAAAGGAGCGAAAACATTTTCACTGCTTCTTTCTTACTACACACTTCCATAACTGAGCTTCCAGTTTCTCACTTTTTTGTATCATCTTTTATTTATTCTCTCCCCACATATCCTTAGCTGCCATAATAGAAGGCTTTTTAATCCATACTAAATACTTGTTCTTACTGTGTCACCATAGACATAGGTTTTGCTGAACCAGTCATTGTGTGGGTACATAATTTATAGCTGTAACTTTTGATGTTAAGTTGTCCATCTCACCTTCATTCTTGCTGGATGGGTTCGGAGCCGAACTCGGCTCCGACTCGGCCACTCTAAAAGCTCGAGAGTTGGTTCCACCGGCTCGAGGCTCCCCTTATATCCCACAATGCTAGGCGGTAATTACCTCAGATCTCGTTTGCTGCTACAGCGATCGAGGTGTTTGGTTTCTACCGGCTTCAGGTCAGTTATTATAGAGTAATCTATAGTCTATTTAAACCCCTTTAATTTAACCTATTATAGTTATTTCCCTTAAATTAGTGGATTTAGACCCTTTTCCTTCTGTTTATCCACCTTTTTTTCCACAAAGAACTTATAAGTTCTTCCCACAGGCCTTCGGGCCCTTCCATCCCCTTAGTGGAGTGTATGTGTTTTTTGTTAGGGATCTAGAAAAACTTGTGTAAAGTGTAATCGGTGTGTTTGAGTGTGTGTGTGGTTACACTTTCCTTGACAATGTCTAAGGACTCAAAGGTCTCAGGCTTCAAGAAGTGTGACTCGTGCTGTCAGAAAATGTCTCTGACAGACGGTCACACTTCTTGTGTGTACTGCCTGGGACCTTTACACCTGCAGGACTCTTGTGCTGTATGCCATGGCTTCAGCCCTAGAGTCCTGCAGGAAAGAAAAAATAAACTCATTTTAAGAGGTTTGCTTAAGCCTGAGGGTTCCCTTACTGCTACTCGGGCAAACCCTCTAAGGCTTCTAGGTCCTCGACTCCAGCTTCTGAGTCGAGGCCTAAGGCTTCAAACCTCCTGCTACATCGGCTCCGCTGGAGCCGATGAGTCTCAGACTGCAGCTTCTGTGGTTTCCTCGGCTCCGGCTGGAGCCGAGGCATTGAATTCCTGTGTCGGCCCCGTTCGGACCATGGGGGCCGACATCTAAAAAGGGGTCTTGGTCCCCCCCCCTTGGCTCCGTTCATTCGGCTCCAGCATCTCCCTTGCTGTCTGAATGGAGCCATAGATCTCACTCCTCTAGGTCATCGAGGCTTTCGGATCATGACCTTCAGAGGGTAGTGAGTCGACTTCTTAAGTCCGAGGCACTGGCCCAAATGCTTCAGAGCCCAACTCATCAGTCGATGCTTGACCCTGTCCCTCAAAATGTTCCTCCTCCGACTCCCTTGAGCTCGGAGCCGGGCGCTGAACCGAGACTGTGGTAGCGCCTGAGCCGATATAATTGTCTTCGGCTCCGTCGCCGCTCGATTTCTTCCTTGGAAGAATCTCGGCGCCGGACTTCCCTCGCCGGCTCGAGGGGTGAGTGGCATCGGACCCTTGTCCGACCCGCTCTCCTCTCGGTGCCTCTGCGCTGGTGAGTTCGGCTCCGACATCGGCCTCGAGCCATCACTGTCGGTGCCGAGGGGGTTCTCAGCTTTCGGAGCGGGGACCTCTGGCTCTGCCTGACAGGGGTGCGTTCGAGGTCATGCGGAGTGTGTTGGAACCTTGTTCAACTCCACAGTCGGCTCCGTCCGCCCCTCCCTCTTCGGTGCCTCAGGTTATGTCTACTCACTCCCTCATCCCAGACCGCAGAGAGCCAGCTCCTCAAGAATCCCCTGTGGGGATCTCATCCTCTTCCGAGGCCTCTCCTGAATTGGCAGGGGAGCCCCCTAGGAAGAGAAAGTGTAAGAGGAAGCATATAGACTCACCTGAGTCTGTCACCTCTGACACAGATTTAGAGGATTCCGTGGGTTCCCCTCGTTCCCCTTCTGAAGATGTCTCCTTTGCAGACATTCTAGAAATCCTGAAACAGAGGGGAAATTGGCCAGCCCTTAACCCTTCGGAGGATGAATCTGTGTATCTTGAGGCGTTTGGCTCTCGCCCTTCCACCTCCTGGGTGCCCCCCCCCCCTTTGACCCCCTCATGCAGGTGGTAGCAAAAAAGGCTTGGACGGCTCCTGACTCAGTGGACCCCACCCCCAGGAGACCTTCAAAGTTTATCACAGCACCAACAGATAAACAATTTCTGACCAAGGGAGTTTGTGGATGCTATGGTGGTAGCTGCTGCCACTAAGAAGGAACTAGCTGATCCTTCGGTGCCTGTCCATCCTCCTAACAAGGAATCTAGGTCTATGGACAGGTACGGAAGCGGATGTTTTCGCCAGCGACCTTTGCTATGCGTCGCTGAACTACCTATGCCATTTCACTCTTCAAAGAGATTTGATCAAGGAAGCGAGTGACATGTTGAAGGACCCTACAGCTGCGTGTTTTCAGGACAAGATGAACGCCAGCTGGCTACCCTAAATTCTATAGCTAACTCCTCCATGCGCCTCCTTTCATATGCGGCTGATGGAGCGAGCAGAGCCGCAGGGACAGGTGTTGCCTTACGCCGGCATGCCTGGATGCGGCTATGCAATTTTGCGGACCCCTTTAAAACGTCTTTCACTAATTCCCCGTTTGATGGATCATTTCTCTTTGGTCCTCAAGTGAAAGAAACCTTGACGAGGTGCGAGACGGATGGCAAAACTCTTTCTGCCGTCGGAGTCCGTTTTTCTACTCCTCCTAGGCCTTACCCCAAAGGCCAGAAAAGTGGGAAAATGTGGTTCCGCAAACAATCTCAAGGGACTTTGCCTGACGCACAGAGTCGGTTCCCCTCCAGAGGCAGAGGGGGGAACAATAATGGTAGACGTCGCCCTAGAGGCAGGGGGGGTCCGCAGAACCAGGGCAAGCGAGAAACTTTTTCCGATAAGCCCTTCCAGCATCCCTGAGGTGTTGCCTGACTGTCCACCTTCGGAGGCAGTCGGGGGAAGATTGTCACTGTACCCAGAAGCCTGGCAATCCCTAACTCAAGACAAGTGGGTACAGTCCATCATTTCCGAAGGCTATTCCATTCCGTTCTTCAGATTCCAAATCAATCAAAAATCCCTTCCAGATGTTCCACCGCTCAAAGGGATCAAGCAGCGTTGGAAATTTCAAAGTTGCTTGCAAAAAGAGCCATTCAGCCAGTGCCAGCAGACCAGCAAGGATCCGGAATCTACTCCAAATTCTTTTTGGTTCCAAAGAAAACAGGGGACTGGAGACCCATTTTGGATCTCAGTATCTTGAACAAGTCGGTCAAGAAAACAAGATTTCGGATGGTCACGCTACAATCCATCCTACCCCTTTTGGGAAAGGAAAACTGGATGTGCTCTATAGACCTCCAGGATGCGTACTATCATATAAAAATGAACAGACGCTCCAGGAGATTTCTCCGCTTCCTGCTGGGAACCAGTCACTTTCAATTCAGAGCCCTGCCCTTTGGTCTCACCACTGCCCCCCGGGTGTTTACCAAATGCATGGCAGTGGTAGCTTCTCACCTGAGACGCCAAGGATTCCAGGTGTTTCCATATTTGGACGACTGGCTCCTCACAGCTCCTACCAAGCATCTTCTTCTAATGGCCAGAGACTACACCTTTCGCATTTGTCAAAAGTTAGGCATCTCAATAAATTGCGAAAAGTCTGTTTTGTCGCCTTGTCGTGCTATTACCTTCATAGGCGCAAATCCAGACACAGTCAACATGTCTGAGACTAACAGACCAAAGAATAGCAGACATACAAACTGGTCTCCTTCTCTTCCACAGCAACAGAGTCAAAGCCAGATTAGTTCTGAAAGTACTGGGGATTATGGCGGCTGCTATCCCTCTACTTTTATTAGCCAGATTCCACATGAGAATCCTTCAATGGATGCTCTTCACACAATGGTCATACCAACAACTTCCGATGTCCCACACCATTATGATTACGCAAGCATGCAAGAATCATCTTCTTTGGTGGATGTCTTCCCTCAGCTCTCCTGGGAAGACCCTTTGTTCCTTCCCCTCCGGTTGCTACTCTGACAACGGACGCCTCCCTGATCGGGTGGGGGGGGCATTATCAGGGCAGAACAGTCCAGGGCATATGGCAACCAGACGAATGCCACTTGCATATAAATGTTCTAGAGATGAGAGCAGTGCTTTTAGCGTTGCAAGCCCTTCAAGACTCTCTTCCCTTGGGAACGATAGCAATCCAGATGGACAATATGTCTGTAGTGTGGTATATCAACAAACAAGGCGGGACCAGGTCCTATCCCCTATGTCGAGAAGCACTCAGACTGTGGCAATGGGCGATTTCTTCTCAGCGTTTTCTGATAGCAACGCACATCCCCGGGAAGTCCAATCTAATCGCGGACAAGTTGAGCAGAGCTATCCTCATGCCTCACGAGTGGTCTCTGAAAGATTCTATTCTGGAAAAAATTTTTCTCAAGTGGGGTCAGCCTTGCTGCGACCTTTTTGCTACTCCCCAAAACAGCAAGTGCAGAGATTTTTTCACCCTATTCCCGTTACCAGGCCAGCCCAGCAGAGACGCTCTAATCCAAGTTTGGCCCCGGGGACTTCTGTATGCATTTCCTCCCTTCCCACTAATCTCTCAAGTAATACAGAAAGCTATCGCTCAGAAGGCCTCATTGATCCTCATTGCTCCTTACTGGCCTCGACAGGTTTGGTTCCCCTTTCTACATCAATTTCTGTTGGAGCAACCTTGGCATCTGGACCTAGTTCCAGATCTTTTGATCCATCAATCGGGTCAGTTACATCGCTCCCTCCCCTCTCTGAACCTCACTGCTTGGTTCCTCCAATTCCAACCTTAGCCAGGCTTCCTCAAATATCTCACTCTGTTCGAGATATTTTGATAGCTTCCCATAAATCTTCCACTCGGAAGATTTATCTTAGTAAGTGGAAACGTTTCGCCTATTGGGCTCAAGGAAGGGACATAGATCCTTTCACTGCTTCCATCCAAATAGTCCTTGAATTTCTAGCTGAACTCTTCCATGCAGGTTCATCTCCTTCTACTCTTAAAGTTCAATTGGCAGCTATTTCTAACTTTCATGTGGGCATTTCAGATTCTGCCATCATGTCTCACAAGCTTTGCAAAGCTTTTTTGAAGGGTGTTTTTCTTCTCAGACCTCCTATAAGAAATCCTCCTCCTTCTTGGGACCTTAATTTAGTTCTCACATCTTTGATTCTCCCCCCTTTCGAACCTGCAGCTTTCCTGTTCATTGAAATTGCTATCCTGGAAGACTCTCTTTCTGGTAGCCATTACTTCAGCTAGAAGGGTCTCTATGCACTCAGCAGTCGACCACCATATCTATTGTTTCATAAAGACAGGGTGTCCTTACGAACCAATCCATCCTTTTTACCTAAAGTAGCCTCTGCATCTAACCTAAATCAAAGCATTGACCTCCCTGTGTTTTTTCCTAACTATTCTAACAGGTCTGAACAAAAATTGCATTGGCTAGATGTTCATAGTCAGTTAAGGTATTATTTGGATAGAACCAAACAGATCAGGAAAACTGACCAGTTGTTTGTCTCTTATGCAGAAGGCAGAAAGGGACTTTCAGTTTCGAAGGTATCACTCTCCAGATGGCTAACATCTCTGATTTCTTTTGCTTATGAAATTAGACACCAAAAGCTGCCTAACAAACCTAAGGCCCACTCCACCAGAGCTTTGGCTACTTCTATAGCCTTCCAAGACAGGCTGCCTATTGACACCATTTGTGCAGCGGCTACTTGGGCTACTCCTCACACTTTCATTTCTCATTATAAGTTGGATTTAGCTTCTAGACATAGAGCTAATTTTGGTTCCACTGTTCTCAAGAGTCTGTTCCGATAGGCCACCCGGGACAAGGTGCTAGGGACGCGGTCCCATCCATCAAGAATGAAGGCGAGATGGACAACTTAACATATAGAAGTTATGTTCTTACCATAACGTTCCATGTTAGTTGTCTTCTTCTCGCCTTCTTCTTAAGGCCCCACCCTCCTTTCCCCTAGCCTGGACAGACCTAGAGGAGTTTGATTGTGACCTCTTTTTCTACCACCTCTATTGTATATAGGTATATGCTATACTTGCATATATGCCTTTCATCAGGTTTCAGGTCACATTCTTCCCTTCCTTTTTATAGAGGTGGGTTTTTCCCCTTTTTCCAGTGGTTCTGGAGTTACTTTTTGGCTGGGCCTAGCTTACAAACGAGATCTGAGGTAATTACCGCCTAGCATTGTGGGATATAAGGGGAGCCTCGAGCCGGTGGAAACAACTCTCGAGCTTTTAGAGTGGCCGAGTCGGAGCCGAGGTCGGCTCCGAACCCATCCAGCAAGAAAGAAGGCGAGAAGAAGACAACTAACATGGAACATTATGGTAAGAACATAACTTCTATTTTTATCTTCATTAATTTTATATTATGAAAATTTCAACTGTCTCAGAATTTTCCACAACACTGATGTCCTTTTCTGGATTTATGTACAAAATGTATCTGCAAATAAAGCCAACATTTTTTGATTACCATACCAAATATATCCTTGCAATCCTGAGTCCCTTATTTTGTTTACCAATGGCTATAAATATAAAACAAATGACAAAACAGAAGGGAGGACACCCCTGCCTGGTTCCCCTGTTCAAACACAGCTTGTCAGATAGGAACCCTCTCGCTATAATTCTTGCTTCCAGTCCTTCATATGTCTTCCTAATTAACATTATTGTCTCGGGGGAATGCAAATGCTTCCATTGCCCTACTTTTAAAATCACAGCTTACTCTGTCAAATTCTCAAGATCCATAAACAGCTTTATTTTCTTATATTCTCCTTCCCTCTGTCTCATCATTGCTTTATTAATGTCATATGTTTGTCCCCCTCCACAAAACCACGTTGGTCCATATCTTTTGAGTTTGTCAACACCTTTTGCCATTCTTTTAGGTAATATAGACATATATACTCATAATATTGATTTAAAATTGAAATAGTCTATACGAAGTTGGGTCTGATGGGTCTGCATCGTCTTTATGTAATACAGCCACAACAGATTTCTTCTCAAGATGTTGGTGCTTCCCCTCATTTTAAAATATTGTTAAACATTCATCACATTCTTCCATCCTCCCTTCCAAAAATCTACAGGATGACCCTACAGGATGACCCATCTGTTCCTGGAGACATTCCTGAAGATTGATTTTTCATCTCAATTTTTACTTCATCTCCTCTTATCTTAACTGTTAGTTGTTGAGCCTCATTTCTAACCTTGGCATAAATATTTCCATTTGTGCTCTTTCTAGATTTTCACATGGTTTACTTTTATACAATTTTTCAAAACATTTGCAGCATATCTCTAATACCTAAGCACGATCTCTGAGATCTCCAATTATTTTTTCTGTTATAGGTTCCATACATTTGGCAACAACCCATTCTACTTTCTGTTGCCCAAGTCTTTGTGGTAAAAGTTTTTGTGCTGTGGAGTGATCAATAAATAGTTGCTTAACAGTGATATTTCTAAACTCTTGCATATTATCCAGATACCCCCCCTTATTTTTTCTTTAGTACTCTGCATTTGTGCTTATGTGAGATTCCCCTTGTCCTACAGGATTTAGCCTCTGTCAACATCTCTTAAGTAATTCCTGTTCTTCTTAACCATATTTCTACCAAGTTTTTAAATTCCATTTTCATTTTCTCCCATTCACTAGCTATTACTTATGAAGATATTTCGATCTTCCCTAATAACTTTTGAATAATTTCCTCTACCCATTGCTTTCAATTCTTTTCTTTTTAACAGGTAGGTGAGAAAACATCAGTGACTCAGTTTTACTTCATTACCCTGCATTTTTGTCTGACTTTTTATTGGTGCATGATTTGTAGTCATTAGATGTGTGTTGAACCTTTCAGTTAAATGCACATGTTCCTATTAAATATAATTTCTATCTAGGATAACCCAGTTATTGTACCTTTGGGAATAATATGTAAATTTGTTCAGAGTTCCTATTACTGAATTCACACCATTCATAACTAATATTTTCAGTGTCTATATTACATGATCGAACTTTTAAAAGTTCGAACGTCATATGGTCGACACCATATGATCGAACTTTTAAAAGTTTGAAAATATAATAAAAAAATAAACTAAAGAAAAAACCTAGCTGAACGGTTTAAGCAGGGAGCAAGCCTCCCGCACACCCCCGGCTCTTTAAATATACCAACTCCGAGAACGCACTACAGTGCAGAAAAGGGAAATCTTCCCATTCCGCACTGTATGGAGATCTCTGTTGAAATGTTCTAACTTTTAAAAGTTTGATCATATGATATTCGAACTTTAAGAATTCAACAATGTGATATAGACCCTATTTTCATAAATTGCTTCAGAAATCTCCCCTTTTGTTACATTTTCCCTTGTAGGTTTCGTTTGACTTTCCCTCTCTGCTGTTGGAGCCCTCTAGTAATCAGTCTAATTTCTCCCATTTCCTTTGTCCCTGGTATTCTGCTGAATATCCATACTGAAATCCCTTTTTTGTGAAATGCCTATGCTGATTTTTTTCCCAAATGTGTCTTCTACACCATTGCTATTTGCAGTCTACATTTTTAAATATAATTCAATATTTTTTCCTTTTAGTCTGTACCTGTAAGGCTATTTATATTCCAGGATAATATAGATAGCTGAGCCATTATAATAAAAAGATATTCCCACTTGTTATGCATGACATTTTTTATGTGCATTTCCAGCTTTTGTGCTACATGCACAGCATAATGTTTGGCAGGCTGATCTTTTATACAGTTTCTTTTCATTTTTATTTGAACCTTTGTCACATTCTTCAAGAATTTTTATTTTAATGACGACCCTCGAACAAGATATTAAATACATTTTCACAAGAGATGTCCTTCAAGAATGCAACTGCAGTCATAACATGTGGGTTGTCCTGCCTCAGGCAGCCCTCGGTCGGCCGGATTCCAAAGTCTGGGTCCGACGTCGGCTGATGTCGCATTTCTCTCCGACGTCAGAGCGGCTGGAGTACATAAGCATCAGTCGACGCCATTTTCTTCAGTCTTTCTTGCCGCGCGGTGCCCGAAGCTGAAGCAGTTCGCAAGTGCTGGTCGGTCAGCTCCTGTATTCTTCGATACCGAAGTCATCAAAAAAGCTAAGTACCCCGTTGGGGACCTTTTCTTGCCTCAGCTGATGTCAGAAATTACTGAAAAAGTTAACAATTGTCTTTCTTGTGGTAAACCAATACCTCATAAGGATTTCCACTCTTACTGTCTTCCTTGCCTGGGCCCAGACCACGCCTCGCCTGTGTAGCCTGTGCTCGCTTCAACAAGCGCACTCTCAGGTGCCGGGCGGAGTTCGCTGAAGACTTTTTTGCCGATAAATTTGCTTACACCATGCCGTCGGATCTTCCGACATCGCAAACTCCCAAAAAGCGAAAAGACTGGGACCGACATCCTCGGCCCGCATCTACCACCGACTCCACGCCAAAACCTAGCGCGAGTGCTCCGGTTCCCTCTGAGATGGTCTCTCCACCGCTCCGAACCGAAGACACCGCATTACCGACGACTCCGATTCCGGACATCACTCCGACGCCAGTTATCGATTTTCCTCCGGATACCGAAACCAAGGAAATGCCCGAGACCATTGCTGTAGACAAGGTCACTCCTGCACGTGGAGCTGCCAGGCCTCCTATGGCCATGTCTATTAAGGCCTACACTAGGGCTAAGGCAGCCAACAAAACAAAGCATATTACTTCTAAATCCTTACCTCAGCCTACTCCAGAGACACAAATTATGTCCATGGCTGCTGATTTAATTTCCATGATTAGAGGTTCACAGGCCCATCCTGAGAGAGGATCCCAGCCTCCTTCTGATAAAAGGCCCCGGGTTGAACCCTCTGAACCTATTCCTTCAGATGAGGATTCTGAGGGCTCTGTCCACTCTGATAGCCAGGAAGAGCTCTTCCAGACCTACGAGGACTCGGATGCAGAAGATTCCATCCCCTCGGCCTCCCCTCCTGAGGATATTTCTTTTGGGGAAGTTCTGCACACCATGAGGGAACATTTCAAGTGGCAAGGTCAGGAATATTCTGATTCTAGGAAACGCCTGAGGACTTTCCTTAAGAAGCCCCAGCACAGGCCCTTAGCTATTCCTCCTGTACTTGATGTTCTGGATGATTTATATTCTGACTCTAGTGCTACCCCTGATTCTCTTCCTCCTGCTCCAGCCAAGCCAGACAGGTATTACAGGGTCCCAGAAACGCATTCCCATTTATTCAGGGCCCATTCTGCTGATTTGGAAACTATTTCACAGGGGCCTAAAGGAGTTTCAGCCTCCACCTCTAAAAATCCTTTGCCCTCCAACAGGGAGGCCAGGTCATTAGAGAGATGGGGTAAAAAGGTTTACACATCCACTACCTTATCTATGAGAGCTTTAAATTGCCTTTTTCATATGTTACAATATCAGGATTACCTTTTAGAAGACTTACAAAAAACTTTAGCCACTCCTGATACTTTAGACAGGAAGACTTTGCAGGAAGCTGTACATAACACTCAGCAAGTAAGCAATCACTTCCTGCAGTGTGGATATGATGCACTGGAAGCTTCATGTAGGGCAGCTATGACAGGGGCAGTCATTCGTAGACATGCTTGGTTAAAAGATCAACCTCTACCAGATCATGTAAAAGCAAAACTTCTGGATGCACCTTTGGAAAAGAACAAGCTTTTTGGTGCGAATGCTAAGGATGTGTTAAAGACCATCGAAGAAAAAGGAAAATCAGTTCAGACAGTGAAAGATTTCCTCCAGGTTCAACCCCCCAGATTCAGTAGGAATTGGCCTTCTAAAAACTGGTCCTTTCCTAATACAGAAAAGTTTCAAAGGGGTAAGAACAGACGTGGCCGAGGAAGAGGCCAATGCAGAGGCCCTTACAGTGGACGACAATGGCAGCCAGGAAACCAAAGAAGTGACGTAGGGGTTTCACCTGCCCCACAACCACAATCTCAATGACTTTCCTCTACTACCGCCTACCAGGGAACAAATAGAAGCTCCCTTGAAGGAAATTATCTCTGTTTGCAGAAAATTGGCACAGACTGACAAAGGACAAATGGATTTTGGACATTATAGACCGAGGGTACAGGTTTCATTTTCATACCTTACCAAGAAAACAAGGCATGCCAAACCTACCACAAAACCAGAGGACAGAGGCTATCAAGCAAATCACTCTGCTGACTCGGATGAAAGCAATAGAAAGAGTTCCACAACAAGAACAAGACCAGGGGTTTTACTCAAGACTGTTCCTTGATCCAAGAAAAGAATCTCAATGGAGACCAATACTGGACTTGTCCGCATTAAACACCTTTCTCATAGTACCAAAGTTCAAAATGCTGACTCTACAGCAACTCCTTCCCATGCTGGGCAAGGGGTCTTGGCTGATTACTCTGGACCTCAAGGAGGCATACCTGCATGTCCCTATCAGACACAGCTGTAGAAGATACGTCAGATTTCTTGCAGGACCAGAGCATTATCAATTCTCAGTATTGCCATTTGGCTTATCTACTGCGCCCAGAGTATTCACAAAATGCCTAGCTTCAGTAATCGCTCATTGCAGGCTCCAGGGGATACAAATTTACCCGTACCTGGACGACTGCCTCATACAAGCGGACGACAAATTGATGTTGACAAAAAACCTGGATTATGTCATACGATTACTTCAAGCTCTGGGATACACAGTCAACTTCCAAAAGTCAAGACTGCAGCCATCCCAGCAAATAATCTTCTTAGGAGCCAAACTAGACACAGCCTCTCAGATGGCTTACCTGACAGAAGACAAGCAAGAGAAGTTAACTCATTACTTCAAAGGTTTAGCAAAACTCACCCAGATGACTGCAAGGAGATTCCTACAGGCCCTGGGTTACATGGCATCCTGCATTCTCCTGGTTCCATTAGCAAGACTACACATGAGAAAGCTTCAATGGTACCTAAAAGCATTTGGTCTCAACACAGCAACAACTTGGAGACAATCATACTGCTCATTCCATGCCTACAAAAGGAATTCCTATGGTGGGCCTCGTGAGCCAGGCAAACACAGGTATGTCATTCAAAACCACAGATAACACAGACCATGACCACAGATGCCTCAGACCTTGGATGGGGCACATGGAAGGCAGGTGTATACAAGGACAATGGTCTCCAAAGGAAACACATCTGCATATAAACCAAAAGGAAATGCTGGCAGTAATGCATGCCATCGAGGCTTTTCAACACCAACTCCAGCAAGGCCATTTACTGATACGGACAGACAACACCACTGTGATGTGGTACATAAACAAGCAAGGGGGCACCCACTCTTACCCCCTTTGCAGACTGACGATGCATCTTTGGGAGAAATCACTGAGCCTAAACATCCAGTTACAATCCCAGTTTGTTCCAGGAAAAGACAATGTGTTGGCGGACAGCCTAAGCAGGAATTTCACAGATCCACACGAGTGGAGGTTACATCCGAAGGCCTTCAGACAACTCACTTAGACATGGGGCAAGCCAGAAGTGGACCCATTTGCCTCTCATCTCAACCATCTTCTACCAAAATTCTGCACAAGGACATACCATCCAAAAGCTTGGAAAATAGATGCCCTCTCATTCAACTGGAACTCCATAACAATCTATGCATTCCCACCTCTGCCACTGATGACCTCAGTATTACTAAAGATCAAAGCAGAGAGACCCAAGGGAATCATAATAGCTCCGGACTGGCCAAGACAACACTGGTACCCACTGCTACGGAGCATATGTCACACCAGGAGGTGGGCCCTTCCCCAATGGCCTCTACTTCTGACTCAACACAACTTCGAAACAGTGCATCCAAATCTACAGACACTGCAGCTAACAGCCTGGGAGATCCCATAAATAACTTCAGCCTATCTCTCCAAGGAAGTTCAGCGGATACTAACAGAGGCTCGAAGACCATCCACCAGAAAGGTTTACTTAGCAAAGTGGAAAAGATTCAGCAATTGGAATACCAGCAAGGGACATGATGCATCATTGTTGAACATCCCACTCATCTTGGAATATTTGGCAGATATGTTAAAGAACGGCCTCTCATATTCTTCCATAAAGATACATGCATCTGCTATTTCAGCTAGATACAACACTGATCCTCCTGTTTTTTCTCACCCTTTACTAAGGCAATTCCTCAGGGGAATCAAGAACATTAAGCCACCAAGAAAGGCCCCAGTGCCAGCCTGGGACCTCAATTTTGTCCTAGAAAAACTGACTCTACCTCCAGTTGAGCCAGCAGCTTCAGTTGACTTGCAATTTCTCTCATGGAAGACAGCTTTCCTGTTGGCAATTACATCAGCAAGAAGGGTTTCGGAGCTACAGGCCCTAATGGCAATACCACCCTTTATTATTTTTCACAGAGACAGGGTTTCATTAAGGACCAACCCTACTTTCATGCCAAAGGTGGTATCTAGGGTTTCTTTAAATCAAGCAATTCATCTGCCTGCTTTCTTCCCCAATCCTGAGAACAAGGGGGAAAGACTGTTGCATACCTTGGACATTCACAGACAACTTACTACCTGGACAGAACCAAGGCCAGTAGGAAGTCTGAACAACTTTTTGTAGCTTACGCCCCTGCAGTCCAAGGGAAAGCAATTTCAAAACAGACTATTTCAAAATGGATTGGACATTGCACCAGATTCTGTTATTCCTTTCATGGAAAGACTGTTCCAGCCAATGTCAGACCACATTCCACCAGAGCTACAGCCACCTCTACAGCATTCTTAAGAGGGGTGCCTACTAAGGACATTCTAGAAGCTGCTACATGGAGCTCCGTGCATACATTCTCCAAACACTACAATCTCCCTCTATACTCTAGATCCAGAGCAGGCTTTGCTTTGGCAGTCCTGCAGGGTTTGATTGCCACACCATCTTTTTCCTAGAGCATTCCTCCTCCCCCAGCTAAGCTATGGTATTCTACCCACATGTTACGACTGCAGTTGCATTCTTGAAGGACATAGTACAGTTTTGTACCTACCATAAATGTAGATGTCCGATAGACATGCAACTGCAGTTAGATTTTCCCACCCTCCATACCCCTCTATGCCTAGGGTCCACTACTATCCCTGTTTCTCTTAGCTGGGGATATCTGTTATGGTGTATTTGATTTATTGCTCATTTATTTGTTTGGAATCCTGTTTTTGTCTTCCAATTTGATTACAGCCTTCCTTGGAGGGCACCTGGCATCTGGGGCAAGAAACACTGAAGAAAATGGCGTCGACTGATGCTTATGTACTCCAGCCGCTCTGACGTCTTAGAGAAATGCGACATCAGCCGACGTCGGACCCAGACTTTGGAATCCGGCCGACCGAGGGCTGCCTGAGGCAGGACAACCCACATGTTATGACTGCAGTTGCATGTCTGTCGGACATCTACATTTATGGTAGGTACAAAACTGTACTTTCTCCCCTCTTAACATAGAACAAGGACACAAAGCTATGTACATCTTCAAAAATGAAGTTTAACCTTCCAGCTAGGAACAATTGCCCCAGTTGGACAGCTGCATCCACAGGCAGTACCCAATCTAAAGTTAAGGTTACCCATGCTGAAGTGCATACTGTAACATGTAATGTTAAGTTGTCTATCTCGCCTGCATTCTTGCTGGATGGGTTTGGAGCCGATCCTCTGCTCCGACTCGGCCTTTTACTAAAGCTCGAGAGCTATTTACCGGCTCGAGGCCTCCCCTTGTCCCACAATGCTAGGCGTCAGATACCCAGATCTCGTTTGCCGCTTCAGCTACGAGGTTGTGTTTTTTACTGGCTCCAGGTCGTATAATTCTTTTACTACTGTTTTACTGTCAGTGTTGTTGTTATATTTAGATATTCTTCTCCGTTAGTTTTATTAGATCATGTAGCCCCTTTAGACCCCACTTAGGATCTCCTTTTCTGTTGTTACAGAGTTTTCTTCCCTTCCCCCCCTCCCCATCCTTTAGGGTAGCGTTAGGCCTGTCTCTTTATAGTTTATATTGTATTATATATATATATATATATATATATGTATTATATACATATACATATATATATATATGTATTATATACATATACATATATATATGTGTATTTGGATAATTTTTGTAAGTTTTTGTTAGTGATAACTGTTGTAGTTATAGTGGTATTACTATTGGTTCTAGTGTGTGTGTGTCTGTGAATAGTGTTTTAAGCACTAGTTAAACTTCCCTTGGTATCTCTTTTTATCATGTCTAAAGATACAAAGGTTTCAGGTTTCAAGAAGTGTGACTCGTGCTGTCAGAAGATGTCTCTGAGTGATGGTCACACTTGTGTTTATTACTTGGGCCCCCTACACCTGCAGGACTCTTGTTCGGTCTGTCATGCCTTCAGTCCGGGAGTCCTGCAGGAGTGTAGGAATAAGCTCATTTTGAGGGGCTTGTTAAAGCCAGAAGGATCCCCGGCCAAGCCTTCGTCGGGGAAATCCTTAAAGCCTGCCAAACCGTCGGCTCCCTGTTCGGAGTCGACGCCGAGCGGAGCTTCTGCCTCCTCGTCGGTTCCGGCCAGAACCGACACTTTGAGACCTCAGTCGGTTTTGACTTTGCTATCGGAGTCTTCTCTGAGCCGAAAGCATTAGAGGTCCCCCTCTTTAGAGTCCGTTCGCTCGGCTCCCAGGTCCAAATTACTACAATCGGAGCCATAGATCCCATTCCTTTCGGTCCCCCAGGCTATCGGATCATGACTTAGAGAGGGTGGTCAGTAGGCTCATAAAGTCGCAGGTACTTGCCAAAATGTTTACCAGCCCTTCTCAACAGACTGTGGCTATCCCTGTTTCTTCAACAGTTCCTCCTCCAACTCTACCACCATGTTCGGAGCTGGAGCTTGTTGGGGCTCGAATCGGAATGTCGGAGCCGATACCACACCTTTTGGCTCCCTCCGGCTCTGATCTCTTCATTGGTTCCGTCCTTGGAGGGATCCGGTCGCCGAGACTCCCTCGTCGGCTCCGAGGGGGCGAGTGGCATCGGACCCTTGTCCAACCCCGTTCTCCCTCTCGGGGCCTCGGCGCAGGTGAGCTCGGCCCTGACATCGGCCTCTGAGCCGTCCCTCTCTGTGCCGGGAGGGGTTCACGTCTCTTCGGACTGGGTACCCTTTTCTCTGCCTGATAGGGGCGCCTTTGAGGTCAGGAGGAGCGTGCTGACTCCGGTGTCGGCTCCGCGATAAACTCTTTTGGCTCCTCCCCCTATGGTGCCTGCGTCGGTCTCTGTCCACCCTCCTGACCCCAAGTGTGGAGAACAGGCGCTCCAGGTAGTCCCATTGGGTGTATCTTCCTCTTCCGAGGCCTCCCCTGATCATTCAGAGGAGCCCTCTCTGAAGAGAAAATGTAAGAGGAAACATGTTGACTCCCCTGTGTCAGTCACCTCAGACACCGACTTGGAGGATTTGGAAGGGTCCCCAAGGTCCCCCTCTGAGGATGTCTCCTTCTCAGACATCCTTGAGATCCTTAGGCAGAGAGGGAACTGGACTGCCCTTAAGACGAGTCAATGTACCTGGATGCGTTTGGTTCTCGCCCTTCCACCTCCTGGGTGTCTATTCTTTCGACCTGCTCATGGAGTGGTGGCTCGGAAGGCGTGGACAGCCCCGGACACAGTGAAACCAACTCCCCGCAGGCCCACAAAATTCATTACAGCCCTGTCCGATGAACAGTTTCTTACAAAGGGTGTCCCTGTTGATGCCATGGTGGTTGCAGCAGCCACTAAAAATGAGTTGGCTGACCCTTCTGTACCTGTCCATCCACCTAATAAAGAATCTAGGACAATGGACAGGTACGGGAAGCGGATGTTTTCTTCAGCGACCTTTTCCATGTGGTCGCTGAACTATCTGTGCCTTTTCACTCACCTTCAAAAGGATCTCCTTAAGGAACTGGGTGATACCCTTCAGGATCCATCTGCTGCGGGGTCTCAGGAAAAGATTAACTCCCAGCTGGCGACCCTTAACTCTATAGTCAACTGCTCCATGCGACTCCTTTCTTATGCAGACGATGGGGCGAGTAGGGCCGCAGGCACAGGCGTGGCTTTGAGAAGACATGCCTGGATGTGGTTATGTAACTTTGCTGACCCCTTTAAGGCGTCCTTCACCAATACCCCCTTTGATGGTTCGGCTTTGTTTGGACCACAGGTGAAAGATACCCTTACCAGGTGTGAGCAGGAAGGCAAGACTCTCTCTGCCGTGGGAGTCTGTTTTTCTACCCCCTCTAAACCATACCCTAAAGGTCAGAAGGGTGGAAAAATGTGGTTTTGCAAACCCCAGGGAGTCGTGCCTGACACGTGGCGAGTTTTCCTCCAGGGGCAGAGGTGGGAACAACAACAGACGCCGCCCGAGGGGCAGAGGGGTTCCACAAAATCAGGGTAGCAGGGAAGCTTTCTCTGACGAACCCTTTCAGCACCCCTGAGGGGCTGCCTGACTGTCCACCCTCGGAGGCAGTTGGGGGAAGATTGTCACTGTACCCAGAAGCCTGGCGACTCCTCACACAAGACAAATGGGTACAGTCTATCATATCTGAGGGTTACAAAATCCCTTTTGTCCACACCCCCATGCAAACAAACAGATCCCTTCCAGATGTTCCACCCGGTCTAAGGGAACAAGCAGTACTAGAAATTTCAAAACTGCTAGAAAAACGAGCCATCCAGCCAGTCCCAGCAGACCAGCAAGGATCCGGGATTTACTCCAAGTTCTTTTTGGTACCGAAAAAAACAGGGGACTGGAGACCCATTTTGGATCTCAGCAGGTTAAACAAGTCTGTTCAAAGAACGAAGGTCCGGATGGTCACGCTTCAGTCCATTCTACCCTTTTTGGGTCCGGACAACTGGATGTGCTCCATAGACCTTCAGGATGCGTACTACCATATCAGAATGAATAGATGCTCCAGGAGGTTTCTCCGCTTCTGGCTGGGAGCCAGTCACTATCAATTCAGAGCCCTGCCCTTTGGACTCACCACAGCCCCCAGGGTGTTCAACAAATGCATGGCAGTGGTTACGGCTCACCTGAGACAGCGAGGATTTCAGGTGTTTCCATATCTAGACGACTGGCTCCTAACTGCTTCCACCAGGCATCAGCTAATCCGAGCCAGGGATTATACCATCCAAACTTTCTCCGAGCTAGGTATCTCTATAAACTTCGAAAAGTCTGCATTGTCGCCTTGTCAATCTATAACCTTTATAGGCGCCATGTTAAATACAAAAGAACTGTCGGCAAAACTTCCATTAGAAAGAGTATTAGGCATTCGCCAACATGTTCAAACGCTACTACATTGCAAGAGAATTCAGGCCAAATTTATACTGAAAAGCTCAGATCTCATGGCAGCAGCAATCACATTACTTCCCCTGGCTCGTTTTCACATGCGGATTCTTCAGTGGATGCTTTTTACCCAATGGTCCTTTCAACAGCTTCCGATGTCTCACAACATAATAATCACCCAATCATGCTAAGACCACCTTTCTTGGTGGATGGTCTCCGCTTAAGTTGTTCAGGGCAGACCGTTTGTCCTTCCTCCTCCGGTTGCCACGGTGACACCGGATGCTTCCCTGATCGGGTGTGGGGGGGGGCATTTTCAGGGCAGGACTGTCCAGGGCACTTGGCAACCCCTAGAGTACCATCTGCACATAAACGTCTTTGAGATGAGAGCGGTACTTTTAGCGTTGCAAGCTCTTCAGGACTCTCTACCTACCGGGACTATTGCAGTTCAGACGGACAATATGTCGATAGTGTGGTACATCAACAAGCAGGGTGGAACCAGGTCCTATCCCTTTTGTTGAGAAGCACTCAGACTCTGGCAGTGGGCGATCTCCTCTCAACGGTTTCTGATAGCAATGCACATCCCCGGGAAGTCCAACGTCATAGTGGACAGGCTAAGCAGAGCAATCCTCATGCCTCATGAGTGGTCTCTCAATCAGTTAGTAGCGGACAAAATTTTCTGCAGATGGGGTCAACCTTGCTGCAACCTTTTTACAACCCCTCTCAACAGCAAGTGCAGCAACTTCTTCACTCTCTTCCCCCTCCCAGGCCATTCCCCCAGAGACGCTCTAGTTCACGATTGGCCCCGGGGTCTTCTCTATGCATTCCCTCCTTTTCCCTTAATTCCAAAACTGATTCAGAAAGCGACCGCTTTGGGATCCAGGACTGATCCTCATTGCTCCTTACTGGCCTCAACAAATCTGGTTCCCATTCCTGCATAGTCACCTGCTGGAGCAGCCCTGGAATCTGGACCCAGTACCAGACCTCTTTATCAGTCAGTCGGGCGGACTGCACCAGTCCCTTCACTCTCTCAACCTCACAGCTTGGTTGCTCCACTTCCAACCTTAGCCAGGCTTCCACATATTTCTCAGCCAGTGTGTGAAATCTTACTTTCTTTGCACAAATCTTCTACTAGGAAGACTTATGCTAGTAAGTGGAAACGTTTTTCTTTCTGGGCAGAGGCTAAGAACATAGACCCCTTTACACAGCCCCTGTTCGTAATGTTTTACATTTTTTGGCTGAACTTTTTCTAGCAGGTTCCTCGTCTGCCACCATTAGGGTCCAATTGGCTACTATCTCAAATTTTCACGTTGGCCTATCGGAGTCCAGTATCATGTCCCACAAACTTTGTAAGGCCTTTCTTAAGGGGACATTTTTACTTAGACCTCCGGTTAAAGATCCCCCCCTCCCTGGGATTTGAACTTGATTCTCCCTCCCTTTGAACCTGCAGCTTCTTGTTCCTTAAAGTTACTCTCCTGGAAGACTCTCTTCTTAATAGCCATCACCTCCGCCAGAAGAGTATCGGAACTTCAAGCCCTTTGTATTCGCCCTCCTTATCTTATTTTTCACAAAGATAGAGTTTCACTCTGGACTAATCCTTCCTTTTTACCCAAAATACCCTCCGAGACAAATCTCAATCAGGCTATTGATCTTCCTGTCTTTTTTCCTAATTATTCAAACAGAGCTGAACAAAAGTTACACTATTTGGACATTCACAGGCAACTATGTTTTTATTTGGATAGGATCAAACAGACAAGAAAATCAGATCAACTCTTCCTGTCCTATGCTGAGGGCAAGCAGGGCCTGCCAGTTTCTAAGGTAACCTTGTCCAGGTGGCTGGCCTCTATTTCCTTGCTCTACCAACTGAGGCATAAAGGACTCCCTACAAAACCAAAAGCTCATTCCACCAGAGCATTGGCTACGTCGATAGCTTTTCAGGCTAGACTTCCAATGGAATCTATTTGTGCTGCAGCCACATGGGCCACTCCTCATACCTTCATTTCGCATTACAAGTTGGATATGGCCTCCAGGAGTCAAGCTGATTTTGGTTCCACTGTACTCAAGAGTCTGTTTCAATGAGCCACCCAGGGCCAAGGTGCTAGGGACGCAGTCCCATCCAGCAAGAATGAAGGCAAGATAGACAACTTAACGTTAAGTTACGTACCTACCATAACGTTCCATGTTAGTTGTCTTCATTTCGCCTTCTTTCTTGCGTCTCACCCTCCGTCCCCCTAGCCTGGTTAGGACCGAGAAGAATCCCTTTTGAGGCCTTCTTCCTATGGTTGACTTTTTTTTTTAGGTTACGTCCTCCTCTGTTTGTAGCACTGTAGGTAAACCTTGTGGTGGGAACAGGTGTTTTTTCCATGGTGTTAGCTCTACCAAATGAGATCTGGATGTCTGACGCCTAGCATTGTGGGATAAGGGGAGGCCTCGAGCCAGTAAATAGCTCTCGAGCCTTAGTAAAAGGCCGAGTCGGAGACGAGGATCGGCTCCGAACCCATCCAGCAAGAAAGAAGGCGAGATGACAACTAACATGGAACGTTATGGTAGGTACATAACTTCTTATTCCTTCTTAAAGTGATTGCCGTCTGCTATCTCCATTCCCTTCCCAGATCTGAGTAACAGTTTGTATGCTTTCAGAAAACATTAACTTTTTGCTCTAAAAAAGTGTACTGGCAATCTTTAAATAAAACTAAATCGTACAAGGTTCTATTAAATGCATAAAAGTGTTAAGGTTGCTAGGGATTCTGCTATTTCTTATTTACTTCACATAATTTCAAACTTTATGTAACAGTGAAATGCTTGTGATTGTATCTTTAAATTTTGCATTTCCATCAGCAAAGAATGCTCATAAGTCTCAAATTTGCTTACTCTTGCAAACAGCTGGTCTCCAATAATTGGTAATGAATCTGTCATTTTCATTCAGAGCAGAATGTACAAATGCCTTCAGCTGCAGACTTCTTGACTCCAGCTGAATATTTGCCAATATCTTTGTAGATATATGAAACAGCATTTTCCTTAGCTTTCATCATTTTGTTTTATTGGTCATGCCTAATTGCTTATATTGCTTATAAAACACTTGTTTATAGCTTAAGCCAAGAGCATTAATCTAGACATTCACCCTTGTAAAACAAATAAGAGAAAATATCTTAATTCTGCATATAATGTCATTGGTGCAGTTTTCACTGTGGCAGCCCAAGATCACAGTATATTCATAGTAAACTTGCTTTTGTAAATCCTTTCTTTTTTGTTATGCTGTAAAGCCTATATTTGTTGCAACTAAAAGGTACTTGTTTACTTTAATATCTTGAACGCATACAGCAGTCACTGTAGGACTCTTCCCCTACATTTAAAATACCCTTGACTACACAAAACTACTTTACTGTATATAACACATTATGATATAAACTACATATTATATACAAATACTGATAAGACCACCTTGCAAACACTCCCTCCTGCACCTGTCAGCACCCTACCTAACAAGTATTTCCCCACTAATTTGACTTTCTTCTGATGTCCTATTGCAAATCCTCATTTTTAAAATGTTCTTTATGCTAAATTTTATTTGTTGCTTTTCATTATTGTATGAGTATATGTAGTTATGTATTCATCTTACTATGTATGCATTTCTTAATTGTCCATTAAAGCATGATTGTGTTCATATTCTTATTACTTGAATGTAACTATGTTATTGCTGTCTTTGTGTATGGAGCTTTTCTCCTCAGGTTTCCATTGAAAATGGACCACCAGCCCAGTTGGACTAACCAGGTTAACAAAAGACAAACAAAAATAATAAATAAGTAAGAATAAAAATTGTTTTACTTGGTTTATTTTTTCCCTTTTAGTGTCCTGAAACAGAGGAATATGCTTTACAGGCCAGCCACAAGTTTAAGAACGACATATTAGACAAATAATGATTGATTCTTTGTAGTCTCGCATTTATTCACCAATGTTAGTGTGTCAGTGTTGATGGTCTTTTTTTTAAAAAAGCCTTTATTAAATTATCACATATAGGCAATCTTACATTTATGTAAATGAAAACCATTCTGATACAATTCTAGTTGCAAACATTATACATCAGTTACAATCTCCAGTCATTGTCAGTCAAACATTACATAGCACATTCAAATCCCGTCCTCTTTTAAACATCGTTCCTCCTCTTCATTTATTGTTCCCACAATTCCCATTTTTCCTATGTAATTTGTTCCTCCCCTTTTCTAAAGATCTCGGTTCCAGTTGTTTTATCTCTGTTACTATATTCACTACTTCTAGTGCAGTTGGTTTAAACTTTGATTTCCATTTTCTAGTAATTGCTTTTTTGTCAGACACCATAATTAAACTCATCAGGGCCACATTCAGAGATGGCTGCCATTCTGTGAACACTGCAAATCTACAGCTCTACATATATCCTGAGGAAACTTTAACCCTGAAGCCATACTATGAGTTATTTAACAACAATCTTTTGAAAAGGTAAATTACTCCATTCAAATCTGAGGAGAGGTGATCGAATCTTGGAAAATCAAAGAATTCAACAGGATTAGACCTGATTGACTGACTCTGAAGTGAGCGTTAAACAAAGGATCTGTCTGAATAACAAACTTGGCCTATTTACTATCAAGTTACAGCAAAGGACAATACTGATTTATAATGTCAAAACAAGATAAAAGTATGGAGACAACAACAACAAAAACTAAACTTTCTGAATTGCAATCACCAGAAAAGGACTTAATTTCGAAAAGGCAGAAAACCATTAAACAACAGGAACTTCCCAAAACAGGGAATAAAAATAAACCAGACCAGCTAGCGAACATGGAGGATATTAAATCTGCTTTACTACCCATTCAGGAAGCTTTGGAAGAATTATCTAAGCAGGTACAGTCTTTTTGCATTTCATGTAGTCAAATTCTAGAAAGAATGGACAAAACTGAAGCTAGAATATCTGAAAATGAGGATAAAATAACATTGCTGACTAAGAAATCTGATACTCATGACCTGGACATACAATCTATGCAAGCAAAAATCCTGGATCTTGAGGCGAGATCCAGGAGAAGTAATATAATTATCAGAAGGATACCTGAAAATATTCAATACAACAATTTAATTCCCTCCATTACACAAATCTTTACAGTATTGTTTAATAACTCTGACTGAGTCTGAGGTGACTGACACAAATAATAGCGAGAGCTCATAGAGCTTTGAGAGAAATGCAGGCATCAAATATATCAAGACTAGTCTATGTTAAAAATTCTCAATTACCAAGATGTTAATAAAATAATAATGGCTGTTAAGAATGGAGGTTACATTATGTGGAATAGTAATAAAGTTTCTGTGGCTCATGGTTTACCTCTCCAAATAAGACAAGCTAGGCAAGCTTTATCTGCTTACTGTAAATTTCTTATTGAAAAACAGATTAAATTTCAAATGAAGTATCCTAATACACTAATGTTTACAGTCGATGGATATAAATATTCAGTTTCCACAAAAAAAGAAACAAAATCTACCTTTTTGAAGATATTTAAATCCTTGCCTGCTTCAGAGAGCTGACATGGCCTTCCGATGAGACTGCTGCAATAACAGAGGTCGGATTTGTGTTTTGATTTAATCCGAGGCTTCTGAATCCTTTGTTTCAAGTTTTGGTTCTGCAGGCCTCTTTTTTTAATCTGATAGTCTTGTTTTTCAGCGCTGGATCGTTTGCGAGCCATTCACGACTTTTTATGGCTCCTACGAACTCTGTCCCCTCACAAAGTTACAGGAAATGCTTCTTTTGTTGCTCTGGGGCCGGTTTTGAAGTGGCGCATCCGGAAGTCCGCTTGCTTAAAGGGTCCCTTGTCACGAACTTGAAGGCAGTTTCCCAGGCTTGGGATACTGAAAAAACTGTGTGGAAGAACGTAAATTAACTATTATAGTACAAGTGGATATACTTTAAGCACATAGGAAACATTGAACTGTTTTACGCACTACATTTAATTATTTAGGTATCCAATTATATTTGGAATTGGTGTGGTTATCTAATAGTGTTGGTGAGAGCAGCAGCTACACTAGGAAACTTACCCCAAATACATATATATTCTTACAATTACTTTAATTATTTAGTTGTTGTTATTTACAGTTTTACTGATGCAATAAAGTGGAATAACATTAATCTCAAAGGAATTTAATATTATACAGCTTTAACTTCAGTGTTAATATAAAGTTCATATGTAGTCAGTGAGTGGTCAAGCTTGCTATTTAAAGACAAGGATGGTAATTTTGCTTTAATCACTACAGCTATTGCCATTTTGACAGTTGTTGACTACTCTGAGATCCCTTATGTTTGTTTAATTGCCAAGATTTTAATTAACTTGATGCCATTTGACTCACTGTGTGCTTTTTACCATCCACATGGCACAAACAAAAGGAAAGGTAATTTAAAACAAGGTGGCACTAGCATTAGGAAATTTTTTTAGGAAAATGTGTGCCCAGTTACTCACTGAAAACTAAAATAAACTATGCATGCAAGATCTAAAGGGAAAGTCAACATTTATATGTAAGAATAATACTAATGAGCAATTATTCAATGCAGATTTTACATGACATTATGGCTCAGTGCTTTACTTTTCTTAACAATTTCATGAACTTTTCAACCCATTTCCAGTCATGCCTATACTAGCATGTTAACCACATTTGCTAGTTTAACTTCTACTCTTAGTTTCTTCAAAACAGTTATAATACTGACAAATTTGATGGTTGCCAGCACCTTTTACTACTTTAGCCTTTTGCTCTCTTCTGAATGTTACATTATAAAACTCTAAACATGTCTTTTGATGCATGTCTTAATGCATGCTTTTATTATTCACTTATTTGATCTAGCCTCCTCTGCATAGCAGCGCATATGTAATCATCATGCAGAGTTAATGCTGAAGCGTATTTGTCTATAATAGTACATACAGTATAGATTGTCTACAAACTAATTATTGTAATATATATTATGGTTTGATGTCTCATTTTTAATTTCATGAGGTTTTGAAAATGTCTTTTAGTTATTCTTAAGATGTATGTTGTATATATTACAGGAAAGTATCAGTTTTGATACTCACAGAATGTTCTTAATGGGACACAACATATTATCATTCGTTAGATATTTGAATTGTTTGGAGAGGAATGACAAGAATAAGTTATGTTGTTAACACTTTTTTCCTCGACATAATTTCCGAAATTGGTAAAACAAGAGATATAGATGTTTAGCAGTGTTTAATAGGGAATGTTTAGGTTAGGCTTTGTAGATTTAGTGGTAGTAGACATAGGTTTTTTGCATGATATAGTTGTAATATATTTTAATCTAAAGAACATTTATTTAGTAATGTTATTAATCCTTAAAATGTTTAACTGTGTGTAAAATCTATGTATGTCCTGGTCCAGGGGTTTAGTGGGTAGGCACTGGTGTGGGACGGGATTTCAACAATGCTTCCAGAAATTATATCTTTTGAAAACATATTTGAATCTATGTTGTTTTGTCCAACGTAAACCATATTTGAATCAATTAAAGGTTGTACTATGTGGGAAATAGATTCATGGAATACGAAAGGGCTCCAGAACTTGAAAAAGAGGAAACTGTTTCTTCATTTATTTTTGCAGGCTAGGGCATGTTTTATTTTACTTCAAGAAACTCATTTGACTAATGATCAGTGGGCAGTTAAGGAAAAAAATGGATCAGAGAGGTTATAGCTTCGGAAGGTAAAACTAATAGCGCCGGGGTCGCGATAGTTATACAAAGCCAATACCAAGAAAAAATCCTAGACTCTAAAATAGATTAAGAAGGAAGATGGTGCCACGTGATTCTGTCATCTAATCTCTATGATAAACCTATTTTACTTCTTAATATACATGCACCATGTAACAATAAACACCTTTTTATAGTATCACTTTATTCCATTTTGAATCAATATAATAACCACTACATAATTATAGGAGGGTACTGGAATACATATCAAGATCCTAAACTAGATAAATCAACTGCACATAGGTCATTTAATACTCGAGCAGTAATAGTTTTGAGTGAACTTAAAGTTGACTTTAAATTGTATGATCCTTTTAAATATGTAAGCAATCAGTTTAATACAAACAATTTTACATTCTATTCAACTTGTCACAAAATGTGGTCTAGAATAGATTTTTTCTTGATTTCAGAAAGTTTGATTATTCTAGATCCCAGTGTTACCGTACAAGCTCGATACTTATCAGATCATTCTAAAATTACTTTAAATTTTAATAAAGACCCCAAAAATAGCTCATCACAGAGGGTACAATTGGACCCTAAATCCAAATTTATTAAATAAAGAAGATATAATTCAGGAAACTCAGGCTGTTATTGATCTTCTATTAGTTAGTTTATCTAAACAACATTTACCCGATATTGAATGGGCGACAATCAAAGCACGAGTAAGAGGGATTTTTTTGCAAAAAGCTACCTATTATAAAATAATTCAAACTAGAGATGTACAAAGACTGGAAACTAAAATCAAATCATTAGAACAGGATTTAGTTAGGAAATTTAACCAGCAAACAGAAAAAGAACTATTAAAATGTCAAAAGGAGCTCTTTTTGGTCCAGAATAGTAGGTTGTCGTTTTATGAACATAGATTGTTGGCAAAATATGCTAATCGTATTCAAACGCCTTCAAGGGCATTAGCTAGAATCATTAATCAATCGAAAGTACCTTTTCAGATCACTGAGATACAGTTCGAAAATAATAGATATACAAAAATCTGAAGATGATATGAGTATTTTTGAAATGATTTATTCTCAGCTTTACAGTGATCGACAGGAATCTTTCACGAATAGGATTAACAGTGATTTTTTGCAAAAAAATTAGTTTTCCAAAAATTGATGAGAACTCTCAAATAGATTTAATTAAGCCAATTTCCCCTGGGGAAATAGTAGATACAATTAAAAAGTTGACATCTCATAAAGCACCAGGTCCGGATGGATTGACCGCAGTGTTTTATAAACCTTTTTGTGATTCCTTTGGCAAAAATACTTCCACATATATTTAATTATATGATTAACAATGGAATTAGTGATCCTCACTTTAATGCATCCAGAACAATTCTTATACCCAAAGAAAATACTGACTCATAACCCGGATAACTATAGACCTATCTCTCTCTTAAATATTGACATGAAAATTTTGACATCTATCTTAGCTAATAGATTTAAGAAGGTAATAGACTCAATAATATACAATGAACAGGCCGGATTTATGAATGCCAAACTACTGACAATACTTTATCACTACATACATTAATTTCTTATGCCTGTCAGAAAAATATTAATGTTTATGCTCTCATTATTGATGCACAAAAAGCATTTGATAGTTAACTTGAAATTTTTGTTCTATGTTTTATCATACTTTAATATACCTCAAGAATTTATTTCAACATTACAAATATATAATAACCCATATACAGCTTTATATATTAATAAAAAATTTTCTAAAAGAATACAAATTAAGAACAGAACTCGTCAGGGCTTTCCTTTATCTCCTATATTATTTAATCTGTATTTAGAACCATTATTTTTACATATTAAGCAAAATATATATCATAATGCCCCAATAATTTATGGCACTAAAATATCTATGACTGCCTTTGCTGATGACCTCAATATCTATTGTACGACTCCAATTTCAGATACTAAAAAAATACTAAAAGCAGTGGAAGATTTTGCTGAAGTATCCAACTACAAAATAAACCTTAAAAAAAACAACTTATTTCCTTTGAAAACACCAAAACCTTTTTCTCTTTTACCATTGGTAGGACAAGTTAAATCGGAGAACAAGATAAAGTACTTGGGTGTTATCTTTTCTACAGATAACAGATTTGTGTGTGAATAATGTTAAGTTTATTTGGGATCATATATTGTCCAACTTAAGAAGATGGAATAATCTGAAATTGCCAACAATGGCAAAAGTTTCAATAATTAAAATTAATGTGCTACCCAGAATTTTGTACATTTTTAGAGCCACTCAAGTCTTGATCCCCACCAAATTTTTCAAACAAATTCACAGGGAATCTGCTAAATTTATATGGGAACCTAAGAAGACTAGAATATCATATGACAAATTGATGACTCGGAAAAATAAAGGAGGCCTAGACCTACCTAATTTTGAAATTTATTACTTAATAATAAATTCTAATAGAATCTTAAGAATAGCTTACTATGAGATTTCTAGTAATAAATGGTCACCCAAATGGGTAGTTATGAATCATAAACACGTTGTAAATTTGAATATTAACCCGAAAGCTTTACCCTTTTTAAGTAAAGATACTTTCAAATTATTTTCTTTAATGGAGCATATTAGAGTATATATGTCTAATACAAAATATTTTCCAATCATTAAATCTCTTGCAACATATGATGGTCTTTCATCCCTTTCATAAGAACCCGAATTTGAAAATTAATAATCAATTAATAGATCTTAAAAAATATCCACTTATAATTAATCTAACTTTACTTGAGATATATCCATATCTTAATCATTCAGTTCATGATATGTTGCAGGGGATGAATCTTCCTAAATCTTACTTAACAATTTTGAGACAATTAAAGGATCTCTCTATAAATTACTTTAAAGACTTTAAAATTGATGAGGAAACGTTAACTAACTGTTCAAACTTATGGTTAACTCTTAGACAAGATACCAACTTTATTACCTCTACAAGTGAACTGATAAAAGTTGAAATACCAAAATCAAATACTCTTGTCAAAATATTGGAAAGATAAAATACCATTGATAGAAGATAATAAAATACTAAAGGCAATTAACTTAACAATAAAATCATTTTCTCTCCAAATATTATCTACACAATTGATGATATTTAATAATGCCTACTATACACGCCTTAGCTTGCATAAATTTAACTCGAAAAACTCGCCCAAATGTCCATACTGTAAAGATCAAACGGCGGACCTCTTGCACATGTTCTGGAGCTGTAAATGTATATACAAGCTTTGGAATTCCTTAAAAATCCAACTACAAAGGATGGGTTATCAACAGTCTACACTTTCTTGGGAGTTCATGATTCTACATATCCCTCCTAATAATTTGGATAGAACCCAAATGATTATACTTATGAATATTTTCTTACTAATGAAACTTTATATAGCTACAAATTGGTTGACTCCATTCCAAACTTCATGGGAAGACTTTAAAGGTTTAGCCATGAAACATATTTTAGCACACAAACTTTTAATTAAGGATAATAAAAGGAATATTAATAACCCGAAGGTGTGGGAAAATATTTTCAACATTATATTAGCTTAATGTACCGCACTCAGTTCAACCCCAGGACATGCATATTTAGTTTGAAAGTTGGTAAGAACGATTCATTTTAATGATAGTAGATCTTTTGACTTATCACATGCTCCTTTCTTTTTTTCATTGATGTTGTTTAACGGATGGAAGCATTTATGTAAATAGTGTACATAGTTTGTAGTATGGGCGTTACTAGTTTAATTTGGGTATTATTTGTATCTATTTTTCTTTGCTGTATAAAAAAATTGATAAATAAAGATTTATTATTGAAAAAAAAAAACTCATCAGGGCCTTACTGTGTATAGGCAATTTCAGTTATGTAACATAGCTCAAAAAATCATTTCCTTAGTTGTACAGATTTGCTCACTCAGTATCTGACAAAGCAGTCTGCAGGGAATCTTTACAGTCTGCCAAACTCATTACACTCCCAGAAAATGTGTTCCCAGTTACCTCTTCTTTCCCCATCACACCTCTAACATTTGCTGTATACTTGAGGAAAAATGATTTGGAGTCTACTTGGGGTATAACATACCTATGTAAACACTTTCAAGCAAAGATCCTAAATCTTCTAGACTTTGTTGCATATTTGGGAGACATACATATGTCCTCATTGTTTCTTTGTGAATTCCATATCCAGTCTGTCTTCCCAATCCTTTCTAACCTTTTCTTATTGATTTTTAGTTTTCATTCAATGTTTTATATGCTAATTATTCCTATTTTTAATGACTTCTGTTCTAGATTCTACTAAAAACTCTACCAATGCTCGTCTTTTGTTTAGGACACCATCCGTCATTTCTTTCTCTTTGCGTATACTCTGCCTTCCCTATCAAGAATTGATTTTAGTGTGTAACCTGCAGTCCAAATAAATTCTTGGCATCTTCCCATTCTGTAACCTTTCTCTCTCTAGTTATTTGCTCCCAGTACCTTGGTTCCTTTGCCAGTTTATTCCAATAATTCCAGCCCCATCGTGCCTGTTGCCTGTATCCCTAATTGAAGTCATCCCCATCATCAGAATCTCCTTTCTCCATTCCCATGTTTGCTTAGTTCTCTGACTACTTTTTGCTACTTTATGAATATAATATTCTGTATGATTATTGTTCTCCTTAAAGGTCTGCATCCAAAATCCCAGTTTGTTTCTTGAGCTTCCCCACTGTTTCATCATTATCCCTTTCCATTTTGAATTATAATTTTCTGTTTGCGCTATGTATAGGAACCTCAACTATGTTGCTGAGAAATACCCCATTCACAGTGGGTAATCTCAATCCACCTTTTTCTGTTGGGAAAATCAGCATATCCTACTTGACTCTTGGCGTCTTCCCTAACCAGATAAAAATCCTTCAGCTGTTTATTGGTTGCTATCCACAACTTCTCTGGTTGATAAAAAAAAAAAAAAAAAAAAATATGTATCTTACTGTCGGTATCCATATAACAGAGTTTCCATTTTCTCAGATTTTTTATTATCTTTTGTTTAGTCTCTTCCCACATATCCTTAGCTGCTACACCGGAGTAATTTATAATCCATACTCCTAAATACTTAATTTTATCATGTCCCCAGAAATATGGATTTTGCTTGAACCATTGTGTGTGTGTGTGTGTGTGTGTGTGTGTGTGTGTGTGTGTGTACATAGTTTATCGATATTGCCTTTGTTTTAGCTTCATTAATTCTGTATCCTGAAAAGATTTGAAACTGTCTCCATTTTCCACATTAATGTGCCTTTCCGATTTTGGCAGGTATACAATAACATCTTGACTATCATACCAATTATATCCTTGGATAACTGAGTCCTTATTTTCTTTGCCAGTGGTTCTAAATATAATGCAAATAATAAAAAGGAGAGAGGACACCCCTTCCAGTCTTGTCTGCTCAAACAGAAATGTTCAGAGAGGACCCCACCCACTTTAATTTTTGCCTCTGATCCCTCGTATATCCTTTTAATTAACCTTAAAATTTTATCAGGGAATGTAAATGCTTCCATTGCCCTGCTCAACGTTTCAGCTGCTTTCTCTGTATCAAGACCCACCAACAACAGTGGTATTTTCTTACATTCTGCTTCCCTCTGGATCATCAGTATTCTGTTAATGTCCAATGTGTGCCTCCCCTCCACAAAACCATGTTGATCCATATTTATCAATTTTGGCATCACTTTTGCCATTCTTTTAGCCATTATAGACATAAACACTGTATAGTCATGGTTTAGTATTGAAATGGGCCTGTGTGAAGCTGGATCTGATGGCTCTTTATCCCCTTAAGGTATTACAGCTACCACCGCTGTCTTCCAGGATGTTGGCACTTCTCTTCCTTCTCTTAAAATGCTGTCAAACACAACCTTTCAGATATTTATTAGTTTTTTCCCTTCTGGCTTCCAGACTTCTACAGAAATACCATCTGTTCTTGGGGACTTTCTCTTAGATTGCTTATATATCACAATTTTTATGTCATCCCCTCCTATCCTAACCATACCTTTCAACTGTCCAGATTTTTCTCAGAATGTCCAGATTTTTGCCTCATGTTTTTGGTCTTTTTTTTCTCATAACACTTTTTTTTTTTTTTTGGCAAATCATTGAGGGCTGAAGTCAGAATATAATGGCAGACATTTGAATTTCAGACTTAATACCCATCAATAAATTCATACCAGTGCAAAACCTGTTATTCGATTAACTATCTAAGTTTATAAGAACAATATTTAAAAAGTGCTCCTATTTTTGGGCCTTTGTTCCCCCATTATATGTGGCTTTGTCCAGATTTCTTGCCTTAAGAGTTTGAGAGGTATGATCTTAACTGTTAATAATTGAGTTTCATTTTTCCATAAACATTTCCATTTTTACCTTTTCTTGATTTCCATATTTCTCTGCTTTATACATATTTCCAAAAAATTTCTAATACTTCTACAAGATCTTTTATCTTTCATGTTATAGGCTCCCTAATCGTGATGAGAGCCCTTTCTACTTTCTGTTGCCCGAGTCGTTGTGCTAAACGTTTTTGTGCTCTAGCATTATCATCAAAAAAGAGTTAACAAGCTTTCTGAATTCATGCATATTATTGAGATAAACCATTATTTTCTGTTTAGCATTCTGCATTTGTGCCTCTTGTTCTGTGGGATTCCCCCTATTTTGCAATACTTTAACATGCATCAGTTTCTCTAAATAATTCTTGTTACTTTTTACCCATATCTCCCTTTCTTTATTTCCAGGGTATTTTAAACTCCTCCACTTTAACTTTATCTCGCTCTTTAGCTATATTTTCAGAAGAAATTTATCTTTTCTAATAGCTCCTGAATAATTTTCACTACCCATTCCTTAAATTCCTCTCCGTTTCAACAGATAGTTGGGGAAGTGCCAGTGTCTCATTTTTATTTCATTACTCTGTGTTTTTATTTTAGTAATTATTGATGCATGATCTTAAATAGTTATTGGGAGTGTATCAAGACCTTCAATTAAATGTTCTTGTTCCTGTAAAATGTAAATTCTGTCTTGCCTAGCCCAGTTTTTGTATCTTGGGGTTTATGTAAATTCACTTAGAACTCCTAGAACTGAATGTACATCTTACATGCCAAATATTTTCATAAATGTCTTCAAAAACCTCCTTTGTTATATTTTCCCTTCTTGGCCCCCCAGATGCATCTTTACTGTTGCAGATCAAATTCCAGTCCCCAGCTATAAGTAATATTCATTGCTAAAAGCTGATTATTTCTCCCAGAATTTTCTTAAGTTCCATTATAGCAGTTTTTGGTGGAATATAAGTATGTGTCAGTGTAATCCTCCTCCTCCCTTGTCAGTAGCCCCTTAGTAATACAAATATACCATTTATTATCCCGTCACTATTGGAGCTCCTCTTGCAATTAATATAAGTACTCCTGTTTTCCTTTGCCCCAGGTATTCCACTGAATAACCGTCCCTAAAAACCTTTCTTTATCAAATTCACACGTTCAGTTCTTTCCAAGTGAGTCTCTGGTAGCATAGCTATTTGCACTCTACAATTTTTTAATATAGCTCACTGCTTTTTCTGTTTTGTATGTATCTGCGAGACCATTGATATTGAAAGACATTACAGAAATCATCATTGTCTTAGTTATTATTCCCATCTTTTACGTATAACAGCTTTTTTTTTAAATGTCCAGCTTTTGTGTTACATGCATGTACTGTTTGGCATGTTAATCTTTTTATACAGTTTCTCGTTATCTCCATTTAAGTCTCTCACATCTTACAAATTTTTTTGTTTTATTGAAATCCCTGCAAAAAAAAATACACCTGCAATACACCCGTAATACTCCAACCTAACACCTCTTAACTTAATAGTAATACACAAAAGTTTGTATATCTTCAGATGTTATGTGATCCTATCTCGCCTACATTCTGTACTGATGGGCTCGGAGCCGATCCCTCTGCTCCGACTCGGCACGCTATGCTATAGAGCGAGGCCTCTTATTGGCTGAGCTGTTTCTTATCCCAGGATGCACCACCACTAATCCCCCAGATCTCGTTTGCCGCTTACAAGCTAAGATGTGGTTTCAACTTGGCTGGGCTAAGTACTTCTTTATTTAGGCTTTTCCTGTCAGGAATTTGCTTGTTTTGAACCCAAAAGCTGTTTTAACAGCTATTGTTGTGATACGAGTGTGTATTTGATAATTTTGTTGAGGAATTTGTGTTTTTCGTCAAGGGAAGGTTTCCCGTTTTAGTTAGAGGGGCCTTCCCCTTTTGATATTTGCTATTCTAGCGTTTGTTTTGTGGGTCAAGTACCCGTTTAAGTTAGAGGGTCTTGACCCTCCCTTCTGTGTTTTTTGTTAACTGTATTATTGTATTAAAAAAAAAAAAAAAAAAAAAAACTTTAAAACTACTAGTTTTGGTGTATTTTCTACCTTTAGACATGTCTAAAGAGCATAGACCCTCCGGGTTTAAAAAGTGCGCGAGGTGTGGTTATAAGATGTCCATAATGGACCACTCCTCGTATGCTTATTGCTTAGGCGCCAAGCACCTACAAGAGTCATGTAGCGTGTGTCACGCCTTTTCATCAAGAGTCCTCCAGGAGAGGAAGAACAAATTAATTCTCAAAGGTTTGATAAAGCCATCCTTCGAGGAGGCTTTATCTTCATCTTCCTCTCCTTCAAAAAAGAAAAAAGCGTCGGCTCGACCAGTCTGTCGGAACAGACTGCCAAAAAAACCTAGGCAGGCTTCTCCATCGGTTCCACTGACTTTGGAGACGAGGGCGGAACGGTCTGCCTCGATGCCTCCAGTCTTGACCCCTCTGGTTTCGGAGCCGAGGACTGGGGCATCGAGAGGCGGGTCACCTTCATCGGCTCCACTGATATTGGAGCCGATGAAGGTTACCGGCTCAGACTCTTCCCCTTCGGCGCCGAAGTCCTCATCGGCACCGAGGGAAATTGCCTTGAGATCTCCCTCGGAACCGATAATTATAGAATCCATTCGGAGCCGGTCCCCTAGTCCTATGGAGCCTATGGAGAAATCGGTTCGGACCCGATCGGTATCGTCCAGATCATCCAAGATGTCTGATTCGGACATCGACAGGGTGCTCCTAAGACTCTTCCAGTCTCCGGTGTTCCAAAAGTTAGTTTTGGCTCCAGCCCATTCGGCTTCGGAGTAGATGGTCCACCTTGCTACTATGGTTCCTCCTCCAACAGCCTCGGCACCATTGGAGCCGGTGCTGGTGGAACCGGTGGAGGTTTTAGGGTCGGGCCCGACCCTTACTCCGGCTCTTGAGTCGGAGTTCGGTACACGGACTTCTTCCCTCTGCCCCGGGGGGATGCTTCGGGACTGATGTTTTCGGTCCCAAGTCTTCCTCTCGGTGCGTCGGCTGCAGGAGTGCCGTCTACAGTCGTGGCCATGGAGGTGGGACCCTCCCAGGATTCTGGTGGTCCCGCCTTCAGGGCTATGAGGAGTGCGTTAGCCAAATCATCTTTGGCTACCTCCACGGTCTCCCCAGCTCCTTCCCTGCATACCGAGACTGGGTCTTTGGCAGTCCCCCTGTCCTTAGACAGCAGAGCCCTGGGGCCTGAGGTTACCCCCACTGGGGTTTTCCCCCCTCCTGGAGGTCCTTCTGAAGCTTCATCGGAAGAACCCCCCAGGAAAAGATCGTGCAAGAGGAAGCACGTTGACTCCCCTGATGAGTCTCTTACATCAGACACTGATCTCGATGATGCAGAAGGGTCCCCTAAGTCGTCCTCAGATGATGTCTCCTTTGCAGACATCCTGGAAGCCCTTAAACAACGAGGCGGCTGGCAGTCCAAACCCCCCTTCTGCTGATGAGTCGGTGTTCCTTAAGGCCTTCGGGGCTCAGCCCTCCGCCTCCTGGGTGTCTCCGCCCTTCGACGAGCTCTTGGATTTGATCTGTCGAAGGGCGTGGGAACACCCGGACTCTGTGGAACCAGTGCCTGCTCGTCCTAATAAGTTCCTCTCGGCACCCCCTGAAAAAGAGTTCCTAACTAAAGGTGTGGCTGTAGATGCTTTGGTGGTGGCATCTGCTACCCAGCAAGATGTAACAGAGGCTTCAACGTCCGTCCATCCTCCTAATAAGGAGTCTAGGAGCATGGATCGGTACGGAAAGCGCACCCTAAGTTCAGCGGCCTTTACTTTAAGGTCCTTGAACTACCTTACGCACTTTACCAGATTTCAGAGGGATCTGATTAAAGAACTTTCCGATACCCTCTTGGGTAACCTGCCTGAGGAGCTGGCCCAGACGGTTGGCTCTCAGCTGGCTACACTGTCGTCCATTTCAAACTCGTCCATGAGGCTCATTTCTTATGCGGCCGAAGGGGCGAGTAGAGCGGCGGGTACAGGCATTGCTCTACGGAGACGAGCCTGGCTCCGCCTGTGTCATTTTGCGGAGGCCTTTAAGTCTTCCTTTGCCGACGCCCCCTTTGATGGGTCCTCCCTGTTTGGACCCAAGGTAAAGGACACACTGACCCGCTGCGAACAGGAAGGTAAGACTCTGACTGCTGTAGGGGCATGTTTTTCCACTCCCTTTCGGCCTTATCCCATGGCTAAAAGAGGAGGGAAAATGTGGTTCCGTAGATCTCAGAAGCCTTACCCCTCTCAGCAGGATGATCCCCCTTCCAGAGGCAGGGGAGGGGGAAATTCTTCCGGAAGACGCCGTCCCAGAGGTGGCAGAGGGCCTCGCAACACTGGAGACCGCGAGTCCTTTCGTGGCTCTTCAGCCTTTCACAGTCCCTGAGGGATTGCCCGACTGTGCAGCTCTGGAGCCAGTTGGGGGTCGTTTTTCGAGGCACCTAAAAGCTTGGGAAGGTATCACTCAGGACCTATGGGTGCTTCGAATTATCGCTGGAGGTTACACCATCCCCTTTTCTCACTCTCCACCTCAGTCCAAAAAAATCCCAGACCCGCCACCCAGTCAACGGGAAACTGCAGCCTCAGAAGTTTCAAAACTGCTGCAAAAAGAAGTCATCCAACCGGTCCCCGCAGACCAGATCGGATTAGGGACTTGCTCAAGATTCTTTTTGGTGCCAAAAAAGACCGGGGACTTGAGACCCATTTTGGATCTCAGCATTCTAAACCGTTCAGTCAAAAAGTCCAAGTTCCGAATGGTCACCCTACAAACCATTCTCCCATTGCTGGAGAAAGGTGTTTGGATGTGCTCCATAGATCTCAAGGACGCTTATTACCATATCATGGTACATCAAGCGTCCAGGAGACATCTGCGCTTCAGCATAGGAGGCAGTCATTTTCAATTCTGCGCGCTGCCCTTTGGTCTCACCACAGCCCCCAGGGTGTTCACCAAATGTTTGGCGGTCGTGACTGCTCACCTGAGAAGTCTAGGATTCCAGGTGTTTCCGTATCTAGACGACTGGCTCCTAACTGCCACCTCCAAGCATCTACTGTTGCGGAGCCTGCAAGCCACTATATCACTGGGCAATTCCCTTGGAATCACCTTCAATTGGCCAAAGTCTGTGTTGCTGCCATCTCAACGCATAAGATTCATAGGGGTAGAGATAGACTCAAACCAAATGCGGGTCTATCTACCTACAGACAGAATACAAACCATACAGGCTCAAGTTCGAGCCTTACTTCCCAGATCCAAAGCCCCAGCCAGAATGGTCCTGCAGCTATTGGGATCCATGTCTGCCACGGTTCTTCTAGTCCCCCTGGCAAGGTTGCACATGAGAATTCTCCAGTGGCTTCTTTCAGCTCAGTGGTCCTTTCAGGAACTCCCTCTCAGTCACCTCATATGGATCACGGAAACCTGCAAACGGGACCTTCGCTGGTGGCTAGTGCCCTCCAATTTGGATCAGGGACGACCCTTTGTTCCACCTCCTCCTGCGGCCACTTCCCTGGGCAGGTAAGTCCAAGGCAAATGGCACCCAGAAGAGACCCTACTTCATATCAGCATCCTAGAAATGAGGGCGGTACTCCTGTCCCTTCAAGCCCTTCACGATTATCTCCCTCAGGGCGTAATTGCTGTTCACTCAGACAACATGTCAGTTGTCTGGTACCTGAACAAACAGGGAGGGACCAGATCCTATCCTTTTTGCAGAGAAGCCATGAGAGTTTGGGAATGGGCAGTCTCGACCAAACGCTTCCTAGTGGCTACTCACATACCGGGCAAGTCCAATGTCATAGCCGACAGATTGAGCAGAACCATCCTCTCTCCTCACGAATGGTCTCTGAACATGACAGTTGCAAATCAGATTTTCAGCAAATGGGGAGTTCCCTGTTGCGACCTTTTCACGACTCCACTGAATGCGAAGTGCAAAAAATTCTTCTCCCTAACCCCGGCACCGGGGAAGAGCCCCATGGACGCACTAGCCCGTCCTTGGCCCACCGGCTTGCTTTATGCCTTCCCCCCAGTTCCTCTCCTTCCCAGGGTGATCCAAAAGGCATCTCTCTTGGGGAGCAAAATGATCTTAGTTGCTCCTTACTGGCCTCGTCAAGTATGGTTTCCCTATCTTCGGAAATATGCTCTGGAAAGTCCATGGTTCCTGGATCAGATCCCAGACCTTTTGGTTCATCAGTTGGGACTATTCCACCAGTCCCTACACACCTTAAAATTGACGGCTTGGCTCCTCCTCTTCTGACTATAGTCAGGAGTCATACATTGGATCCAGAAGTTGTACACATCTTATCTTCGGCCCACAATTCTGCTACAAAGAAATTGTATTCTAGCAAATGGAAAAGATTTGCTATTTGGGCTCAACTCCGGGGCCTGGATCCCATCACTATTCCCGTATCAGAAGTACTAAAATTTTTAACTTCTCTATTCAACCAAGGCTCTTCAGTCTCTACCATCAAGGTTCAATTGGCAGCGATTTCCAATTTTCACGAATCTATAAACCCACCTTTAATGAGCAACAGATTGTGTAAGACCTTCTTGAAAGGTGCTGCGCTTTTAAGACCTCCGATTTCTCATCCTGCTCCTCCATGGGATCTCGATGTGGTGTTGCGCGCCTTAACTTCCTTCCCCTTCGAACCGGCAGCGACATGTGATCTAAAATTTCTATCGTGGAAGACTGCTTTTCTGGTGGCGATTACTTCTGCCAGAGGGTTTCAGAGCTGCAAGCTTTGTCTGTAAAACCTCCGTACTTGGTTTTTCACAAAGACAGAGCATCTCTCAGGCCAAATCCTTCCTTTGTCCCTAAAGTTTGTTCCAGTTT